>NC_064810.1:1648170-1702888 GCF_023721935.1 Panthera uncia
GAGGGGCTCGGGGCAGCTGAGAGTTTCTGGGCGGGGCTGGGAGGTGGGGAGGGGGGGGGGGGGGTCCTGGGTTCCCGGGGTCCCGGGGTCCCGGGACAGGGAGGTGGAGGGGGCCCGGGGTCTCTGCCGCGCCCAGTCGCTGCCCCAGGCTGCGGCCTTCCCGTTGGTCTAGCTGCAGCGGGGGCGCCGGGAGGGGGGCAGACTGGCCTTTTGTCTTGGTTCGGTCGCGGGGCGGTGTCAGCGGGACCCGCAGGATCATCCTGAGTACTTTGCCCTCCCTCTTAGTCTCACTCGACCCTCTCTGACCGAGCTGGCGGTTAGTTTCTGAGTCAGGAAGTGGAGCTTAACCTGCTGGAGCCCCAGCGCTGGTCGGTAGCCGGTGTCCAGGGGCCAGGCCCCTTGAGGCGTGGGTGCCGGGCACTGGTGTGGCGCCTGGGGCCCCACTCCCCTCGGGAAGGAGTACTCGAGTTACTGCATGGCTCAGTGGAGTCAGGAGAGCTGTAGTACCGGCCGCTTTGAAGGAGCTGACTGCTTCTGCACTCAACAGACCTGGGGTGGGGGTACTTCCTTGGTTTATCTCCCGTTCTTATCAGCCGCCCTGCCAGGTGCTGGGACAGCGGTGGTGACCAAGAAACCCTGAGTGCTGGGTGGGTGGGTGAGAGGCTGCTAGGGAAGGAAATGCATGACCTAGGGCCAAGCTGAGGTCTCGGAAGATTCCAGAAATGGAGTATTGCCAGAGGCTGTCCTCCTGCCGGCCAGTGGAGGGGGGCCGGTCCTCCCACTCAGCCTCCGGGCCTGGTGGCAGGTCAGGGAAACATTTAAGCTGGGGTGTGTCAGGAGTGTTGCGCTGGCTGCTGTGTGGGGGGTACCCGTGTGATTACTGGTGGTGGTGGTGGGGTCACCGGTAGGCCTCTGGACCTGTTTCCAGGGCTCCACAAGCAGGACTGACTTGGGGCCAGTATTATCCCGGCTTGTTGAGTTTTGCCGTGATTCCAGTACAGGACTGGTTTTCTTCTGATCTACTTCCAAACGTGTGTGTGCCTGTGACACTTGGGACGTAGCTCTCTGGACGTTTGTAAGGAGGCAGTGGAAACGCGGTGCACAGAGCTCTTCTGGTTGGGATTGGGTTCCAAGCGCAGACGTGGAGTGGGTACCTGTTACCGCACCGGAATGGATAACCTGCCGGAGATGGGTCTTTCTCAGGGGCTGGCGGGTGTGTGTCTGCGTAATTGGAGGGGGCGGGTCAGGAGTGCCCCGAAGTGACGTGTTTGACCGCTCTGCTTTTTACTGCCCTGGCGTGCCGAGATGAGTGGCTGTGTCCTTTGGTGACTTTGATTAGTTTTTTAATTAGGGAATTAGATCAGAACGGTTGCCACGTGGCACTGCACTTACTGTCGGTTCAGCCGCCCCTCCGCCCTTGAGCTCACGGTGGTTACTCGTCCCGTGGACTCGCCCCGGGTCCTCCGGTCCTTGGGTCCTCGGGGGAAGGTGGCGGACTGTTGTTTCTCCTGCAGCAACTCCTTCACGCGGGAGGAGCGGTGTGCCGGGAGGGTTTCCCACTCAGGTACCCTCGGGTCTCGTTTGCCTTTCCTCGGACGGGGGCACTGTTGGGGCGCTGAGGTCCCCCCTTCCCCAGAGCACGCGCTGTTTACCGCCCGTCGCCCTGTAGGGTGTGACTGTGGCGTTCACATCACTGGTCCCCCTGCGAGGCCATCAGGGCGCTTCGGAGAAACAGCCGGCAGGGGGTCTGCAGCTGTGGGGAAGGATGTGTCGTGAGGGGTGGGCTCGCGTGGCTGTGGAGGCTGGGAGGTCCCGGGACCTGTGTCTGCAAGTCGGAGCCCCGCGGAGGCTGCCGGGGTTCCTCCGTGTCGGAGGGCCCGGGAACCAGGAGCCCCGGTGTCTGAGGGCAGGAGAAAGCGGTCATCCCAGCTTCGGCAAAAAGAGTAAATTCACGGTGCCTCTGCTTTTGTTCTGTGGGGGCCCCTCTGTGGGCTGGGTGCTGCCCACTGGCCACGGTGAGGACGGTCTTCACTATTAAGCCAGCCGATTCGAATGCTGACCTCCTCTGAAACACCCGCCCAGACACACCCAGAAATGTCTGCCAGCTGTCTGGGCACCTGAGCCCCGTCAAGGTGACACGTAAGTCAGCCACGACAGGTGTGCAGATTCAACGAATGCGTCACAGCGGTCCCACGCTGACAGTTCCTAACGTCCCACTGTGTGTTGGCGGCATGGAGACGTTAGGGACCCAGGATGCTCTGAAGGTCTTTAGAGCGAAACTCCTGAATTTACAGAAGCCTCCGTGGCCCTGTGGAGCCCACCTCGTGTGGGGGGTGAGACTCCATCCCCGCGTCTCCTCCGTACCTCGGAGCTGCTTGAAGGACACAAAGGAGCTCAGCTGTGGCCTGTGCAGGTCGGGGGTGGGAGCCCGCCCCGACTGCTCCTTGCGAACGGCACAGGATTGGGGGGGACGCGCTTCCTCACCTGCCCGTCTGTCGCCGAGAACCACGGCGTTTGAAACCAGTCGTAAGGGCCTTCCAGTGTGTATACATGTGGTGCATGTTATTTGTATGTTCAGACGGCCCCCAACTTTCAAGGGTTCGGCTTAGGATTTTCGGCTGTCAGCGGCGCCAAAGGATGTGCGTTGAGTAAACACAGTGCCTGGAGTTTCCACACGCCGTGTCACCCCGGGGCTGGGTGGCCACGCGGTCCCCGCACACCGACGACCGTTCTGGGCCCACACGGTCTGCCTGTCACTTCAGTACGGTATTCGGTCAACTACTCGAGACGTCCATCCTCCTTGTAAAACAGGCTGTGGGCCAGGCGGCTGTGCCCGTCCGCAGGCTAACGGAAGTGTTGTAGAGTTTGGAGACCCGGGAATTACACGGAGTTTTGATAGGAAATTTCCCCCTTTGAATGGGTTTCTGGGGACGAAACCCCATCATAAGTTGAGGAAGACGTGTACCATGCCGCTCAGCTCTTCTCTATTGGGACAGGAAGGTGACCAGGTCTTTCGTCTAAATGATTTTTCCACCCGATTCTCAAGTGACACGGATGGCATAGGTGCTCTCTGTTGCCGTGCAGAGGGGGCACAGTGTCCGATGAGGGATTGTTGTGCCGGGGGCCGGCCAGGTGCCGCCCTCCTGCCTGTGTGTGACGCGGGCTCAGTAAATGCAGTAAATGCGTACTTGCTCGTTTCTTTATGCTTACAGGACAGATCTTGTCACACCCCTGCTAGTGTGTGCCTTTCTGTATGTAATCGGTGGCCTCACCCGGAACTTTAGGGAAGTACGTGGGTTAGCGTATCCTGACAGAAAGACCTTTTTATCAGAGTGAGTGACGCCCGAAGGTTTCTAATCGTTGGTAAACAGACTCTCAGTGGGGGACTTGTGGAACGGGCGTGTTCACACACAGCGCTGGACTCCGGAAGCAGGAGGCCGTTGTGCTGGTCTGCGGCCATCAGCACGTGGTCTGTGTCCCGTGCCCGAGAAGGCCAACCCCCGCCGTCCGCAGCAGCAGCAAGTGGGCTATTTTCCTTGCCAGCCATGCAAGACAGTGAGGTGTTTCGTAAGGGAGAGAACAGAACGACCTTTTCCCGGTGCTGGCCCTTTTCGGGAAGACTGTCCAGTGTAGGTGTCTCTGCTTGTGTTGAACGTCTGCCCGGTTGGTGGTCGTGGTGGGGGCAGGCGGAGGGCTGGTCTCCGTTGACTCCTACGGGTCTGTGGTCCCAACACCGTGGGGTGGATGAGGTTTACGGTGTGTATCTCGGGGTGTAGTTCACATGAGTCCAGCTCTCAGAAAGACTTTACAAACGAAAACAAAAAAAATTCCCGTGAAAAAGTTCCCGTACCCGACCCCCCTGCTCCCTGTGGCCACTCAATTAAGATTGACGAGAGGTATGTCTTTTCTCGTAGAATTTTTCGACAAGGATTTGAGGGGTGCTTGGGTGGCTCGGTCCGTTGAGCGTCCTACTTGATTTCTGCTCGGGTCGTGATCCCAGGGTCGTGAGTTGGGGAGCCCTGCGTGGGGCTCCCCGCCGAGCACGGAGCCTGCGAGGAATTCTCTCTCTCCCTCTCTGCCCCTCCCCTGCGTGCGTGCTTTGCTCTCGCTAAAGGAAAGAAAAAAGGACTTGAGTCGGTGTGACAGGCAGTCGGGCAGATTTTCACGGTGGCTCCTTGCCTGACCGTTTAGAAAAGATGTCGAAGCTGCCGAAACCTTGAAGGAATAAATCGCACAGCAAACTCCGCATGCCTTTCTGTTGTCAGCATTTCCACGCTTGCCTTGCGCTCCCTCCGCGTCTGCTTGTTCTCCCCCCTCCAGACCGCCCGAGGGTCCGTCAGGGTCCGTCGTCCTGCGGCCCTCCCCCTTCCCCCTCGCCCCTCATTCTCTGGGGCGGGCCTCCTGTGCGTCATGGGACTATGAGGGTCAAAATCAGACAGTTGGTATCAACAGGACTCGTGAGTACTTGGAGATGTAATGTAGGGCGTGTGTGTACCCGGTGTACCCGTCATCCCAGTAGTGTCATTCTGTCCCCTGCCCGCGTCCAGGCCCGTGCGGGGCTTCTGGCCAGCATGTCTCCCCACCCACCCAGCACCGCTCCCCAGTCTGTTCCCAGAAAACGACTCTGTAGAAGGAGCCCCAGTTGGCCTTGCCTGGTGTCCTCTACTTGGATTCCAGTGCCTTTGACGGACTCCACCACACACGGCTGTGTCCTTCCCCCTGCACCCCCGGGGGCGCCTGCTGCCGCTGTGTCCCGTCGTCCTGTCATTGTACCGCCGATACTCTGGGCACTTGTAAGGTGCATTTTTTTGTCTTCATAAGCGATGAGACTGGGGAGGCGCTCCGAGACCGCAAGTGTCTTGTCACCTCACAAGCGCGCGCGGTGGTCTTGGCGTCCAGGTTTCCCACGATGATGGCAGAACCGCAGGCGGTCAAACCCCCCTGCTCCTGCTAGTTGGCCTTCTCCGTACTTACTCCACGTCCGGGTGAAATCCTGGAGTGTTCAAGAGGCTGGAGTCCGTGACTGTCAATCCCTTTGATTTTAAATTGTCCCCGTTTGGCAAGGAGGACTTCCCCCCCCACCCCCCCGGCCTTCAAGCCGGCCTTTGGGTCCTTTAGTTATTTTGTTATCCGCTCCTAAGTTGGTGCCACTTTGTGATGCCGCAGTCTGTCCGGGGCTGATTCTGTCCTCTCTGTACCCCACTTCTGGGATCAGCTGCTTCTCCGAGGAGCCCTGGCCCCTTTCCTGGGGAACTGTGTCTAGACACTGAGGCCCCCCCGCTGCCTGGCCCTTTGGCGGACGGACAGAGGGAGTGCTTGGATGTGGCGGCCGAGTCCCCGGCCCTGGCACAGCCGGCCCGCCTCCAGGCTCCAGGGCACGGGGCTTCTGAGACAGACGGTGCTGTTCCTGTCCCTGTCCTGGCGCCTCTGCGACCCCGCCTCTGAGTGGTGCTGGCAGAGATCGAGGGGTTCTGTGACTTGTCTGTTTCTTTACCTCCGTGGAGCTAAGTTATGTCTGTTCTTTTTCTTTTTTTTTTTTTTTAATGTTTAAATTATTTTGTATCTGGGGTGCCTGGGTGGCTCAGTTGGTTGAGCGTCCGACTTCGGCTCAGGTCATGATCTCACAGCTTGTGAGTTCGAGCCCCGCATCAGGCTCTGTGCCGACAGCTCGGAACCTGGAGCCTGCTTCGGATTTTGTGTCTCCCTCTCTCTCTGCCCCTAACCCACTCGCATTCTGTCTCTGTCTCTCTCAAAAATAAACATTAAAAAATTAAAAAAAAATTATTTTGTATTTGATAGCACACGAGAGAGATGGGGAGAGACAGAGAGAGAGAGAGAATCCCAAGCAGGTTCCACACACAGCACGCCCAACGTGAGGCTCGATCCCACGGCCCTGGGATCGTGACTGAGCAAAAATCGCGAGTCAGGTGCTCGGTCGATTGAGCCACCCGGGCGCCCTGAGTCCGTCGTTCTGAGAACAGTAGTTGGAAGTCAGCTTTAGTGTAAAGCCAGTGGCGTGCCAGCGGAAAGACGGCCGTGGGATGGCCCGTGACAAGCGGGCTTTCGTTTTAAACAAAGTGGGATCGTGCTTAGCACGTGGAAGGTAGAAGGGTTAGGCTTCACGCGCCTGAGAGTTAGTCCCGCTTCGCGGACGTCATGAGCACGCGTGTGACTGAAACGGGAGCTCCTCCCCTGGGCAGACGGGGTCACGCGTCACGAGCGCGTTCACACGCGCGGGAGAGTGGGAAGACCCCACGGCGAGCGCTCCCTCGCACGCCCGCCACGTGGGTGTCGGCTGTTCACGTCTGGCTGGGTCTCCTCCGTCGTGGGGCCCGTCCCGGACCCTCTGGTAAGCTCTGCGAAGTCCGCGGCAGACATCCTGCGCTCGTCCCGGTACCTCCCCGCGCGCGTCGTGACCTGGAGCTTCACGTTTGTCTTTTCCTTTGGAGACAAATCTTGCGTGCGGTGAAACACGGGAGTCTTACGTGTGCCGTTGGGTGAGTGACGCCCACGTGACCCCCGTCACGCTCCAGCACGCGCCCATCTCTCCGGAAGGTTCAGGCCGCCGCCGTCCCTTTCCCGGTGCAGATGAGTTCGCCGGCTTCGGAACCGCACGCCCGTGGAATCCGGCCGGTGGTCGTCCGTGTCCGGTGTCCGTCGGTCCACGTGACGTGGTGAAGGCTCCGTGTTCCGTGCGCGCGGCGCGCTCCTCGTGGCCGAGCGCCGTTCCGTCGCCACCGGTGTGCCCACCTTCTGTACGCGCGCATCTGGCTGTCGTCGGCTTCCCTGGCACCGTAAAGTGGGCACGTTTTCCTAGCGTCTTGAGCAAAGCGCTTGGGTGCGATGGCTGAGGTTGAGCCACCTCGCCTCCCGCCGCCGCGGCGGACAGTGCCCTGGGGCTCCGCCTCTGCGGACTTGGCCTCGTCAGCCCTTCTAATCTCAGTTTCCCCGGCGCCTGCAAAGTGGTCGCTCCTTACGACTGGGGCGTGCGGTTCCGGTGGCTCACGAGGTGGCACGGACCTCTCTTCGGAGTAAGCGTGTGTGCTCAGCTCTGGGTGCGGAAGACGGCAGCTGCTTGAGAGGGTTTGGACGTTTTTCCCCCCGGCTGCGAGTTCCGGGGCTGTTGGCTGGGTGTCCCTGCCGTGAAGAGCGGCTGGAGCCGGTGGATTCCGGGGGGGCTTCTCCCTCAGGTCTGGGCGGGACTGGCGGGGGCCGAGGCCTGGCTTTAGTCCCACGGGCCTGGCATTGCCGCGGCCTTTGGTTCCAGAGACTGTGCCGATGAGCCAGCGGGCCTGGGCCAGTTGGGTGCGTGCTACGCGCCCACTTCCGCTCCTCTTCCCCGAAGGTACGTACCGGTACCACCGTTGTGCCCCGAGGCCCCTTTCTCCGCACGACCCCTTGCAGATGGGACCCTGGGGCTGCGTGTGCACGCTCCCCGGTGGCCGGCCTGCAGCAAGGCTGGGAAACTCCCGCTGCTGTACCTGGGAGGCTGGCTGCTCGTCTCCGTGGTTCAGAGCGCAGACTGGGTGCCTCCCTGGCCGCCTGGGCCGGTGTTTCCAGTGAGCAGTTCTCAGTGACCTGTCTGTCCTTTGCCCGCAGCTTGTTCTCAGAACACAAACAGGACCTGTGAGGAGTGCCTGAAAAACGTCTCTGTAAGTAGACACCCCCGCTCTCCACGACGGGGTGGGGGGGGTGGGGTCTTGTGGGTGTTAAAGGTTCTGCCGTCTGGGGTTTGTGGAGATAGTTTCTGTAATGGGGGTCGAATGCCATTTTAGTCTTTCTCAGGAGTAGTAAACCGTCTCGTGAGAACTGCAGATGTCACCTGAGCGTCATTAACACGCATGCTTACCTCCTGACCAGG
Organism: Panthera uncia; assembly: GCF_023721935.1. NCBI lineage: Eukaryota > Metazoa > Chordata > Mammalia > Carnivora > Felidae > Panthera > Panthera uncia. The sequence continues at coordinate 1,656,032 of NC_064810.1, forward strand.
TGTCTGGGCTTATAAACTGGGTTGGGCCCCACGGCTGGGGACACGTGTGAGTGGGCAGGAGGCCTCATTGAGGCTGGTGGGCTTGGTGATGGTGGGGGGGCGGTGTTCAGAAGCAGGATGGGGGAGTGGAGGGCAAGGGGAACGGAGAAGGATGGGCACTTGGGCTGGGCGTCATTTAGCGTCTAATCTGCAACTGTGAACCCGTGGTCCGTGCTTTCATGTCGATGCCACTAGAGCATAGAGGCCTGTTGGGGACGGGGACCGTGACTCTGTTTTGCACATGGAACCCCAAGATGGGGCCGGGAGCGTCCTGCAAGTTCCCAGAGGCCCCGCCTGCCGTGGTGCTCAGCCAGGGCTGGGGAGTCTGCTTCCCCAACCGGCCTGCCCACAGGAATGAGGGCCGTCCACGCACCGTGGGCCCCCCAGTCCTCGCAATGTGTCCCGCGTTCTCCATCAGTTGTCCTGGGTTGGGGTGGATGCTCCTCCCTGGGCTTTTCACCTGGGAACGGGGAAGGGTGAGGGCAAGGAGAGATGCGGGCCCTCAGCCCGGAGGGCCTGGCGTCCTGGGCTCAGACTGACCAGCTCACCAGAATTACAGGGAAGACTGGGAGCCAGGATGCTCCCGTGCTGACCCTGCGTGACCTCGAGCAGGAGGGCAGCCGCCCTGTAGCAGGTCCGGTGCTCTTGGCGGTCTCCTCCAGGTGGACCATCCTGGGATCTGACACACAGGCACGTGTGTGGCTGGCCGTCGGGGACCAGCAGAGAGGCACGTCGGAGAAAGTCTGCCACCGTGTGGGGCCCGTCAGGGTCCCTCTGCCCCATCCCGTGTGGCTCCCCGAGCAGTCCCTGGGCTTTGACGCCTTTGTCTGGGACCGTAGGGGAAGCTCCCTCCAGTCGGGTTTTACGAGGATAGTTTAGAGCCACGCAGCCTGTCCTCCCTTTCCTGGCAGCGGGGAACCCTGCGAGGCAGGTCAGGACAGACGGGCCGGGTGGTTTCTGCCCTAGGATGCTGGCCACGCTTTCAGAAGAGAACTTGCTGACCACCTGGCAGCGTGTCGCGTCGTAGGGTCTGAGTGGACCCTTGTGTTTGCTGGTTAAAGACTGAAGGGTGTTGCTACCGCAGCCTCAGACCTTACTGTTGGTAACCCTGAACTTGCTCACCTGTCTGCGCGTTTTCCTGGTGGCACGGCTTTTTAGCGGCGGATGTCACCGTCGGAAGTCCTCCCGGCCGCAAAGGAGCCTGGTGTCCTGCCTCGCTCTGGCTTCAGGAGTACGCACTTCCGCGGCGGCGTCCGGTCCAGCCCTTCCTTCTGTGGGAGGACGTTGTGGGGGCACACGCACCCCCATCTCAGCAGGCAGACGGGCAGTAAGCCTGAAGGCGTGGGCCCGCTGTGGACGCAGACGGGTCCGGTCAAAAATGCAGGGTGCAGGGACCGCAGGAGGCCTGCCCACACGGGTCCTCGGGCGCACGCGGGTTTCTGGAAGGACAGGTAGGGGCCTGGGAGGCCAGAGGGGAGGCTGAGGGCACACTGTGTGCGTGCCCTGTCAGTGCCACCTGGATGGCTCACCGCGGGCATGTCACTGCAGTAATCTCAGGTCCTGGGAGGGACGCTTTGAGCCTTAGTTGCGTTGTCTTTAACGGCCAGTGCGGCCGGAGAGACCACAGGTAGGATCTTTGTACGGCGATTGCCAAGGTTGCAAAAGTCCACCAGCAAACGTGTAATGAGCGTGGTCCCGCCTGTCCTCCTGCAGACGATCCGAGACGGTGTGTCGGGAAGGGAAGGAAGTAGGGGGGTGGGGCAGGTAGGCCCTGTGGAGGAGGTTGAGGGGCGTGTGTTCGGAGAAGAAGGTTCCGGGCACAGGGAGGAGGCCGTGCAAAGACCCCGGGCGGGAAGCCACCTGGCGGCCTCCAGGACTGCACGGAGGCCGAGAGGCTGGGCAGGGTGCCTGAAGGAAGAGGGTCTGGGTAACATCGGCCCTGGTGGGCAAGGCGGGGTGGAGCTGCTGTGGCGGGGTGAGGACCACGGCCTTCCGCTCAGCCCCTGAGGGGGAGCAGACGGTGTGGCTGGGCTTGTATCCTGGACCGTCTGGTTCTTTGGTGTTTACGCTGCGTTTCTGGGGTTTGGCAAACATTCGTCTCTTTCAGTGCCTTTGGTGCAACACCAATAAGGCGTGCTTGGACTACCCCGTGACCAGGATCCTGCCACCCAGCTCCCTTTGTACGCTGAGCTCTGCACGCTGGGGCGTTTGCTGGGGTAAGTCTTCGTGTTCACGGAACTCTTGCAGAGTCAGTACTGTCTGGGAGGGTCTGGGTGTGCTCAGTTAGCATAAGCTGCCAGAACACGGGCTCCCTGCAGGAAGTCAGGAAGCCAGTGAGAATGCGTGCTTTCTGGGAGGGCAGCCAGGGGTCCCCGGGGTGCCGGAGGCCCACTTGCGAGGCGGAGGGAAGAGGGTCAGCTTGGGGACTGCGTCTTGCTGGCGTCTGTGTGCCTGGAGTCCTGCTAGGTCAGCACGGTCAGGTCCCTGCGTTTCTATGTCCCTTTCTGCCTGCGTGTGGTGGATTCTGTAGGCGCTCTCTCTTGGGGGACGTCAACCCTTTTTGAGATCCCACAGAGACCAGTCCTGGACCAGGGAGCCCTTGGCACTTTGAGCATGAACCGTTGAGGTGCTTTTATTTCTATTTTCTCTAGAAGGTGATTTGTTTAACGTTTATGCGTTTATTTAAAAAAACTTTTTAACGTTTATTTTTTGAGAGCACACGCATGCGCACATATGAGTTGGGGAGGGGTGGAAAGAGAGGGAGACAGAGAATCTGAAGCAGGCTCCAGGCTCCGAGCGGTTGGCACGGAGCCCGACTCGGGGCTCGAACTCATGGACTGCGAGGTCATGACCTGAGCTGAAATGAACCGTTGACGCTTAACTGACTGAGCCACCCGGGTGCCCCCAAGGTGTTTTAAAGTTGAAGCATAACTTCTAATGATGCGCACACACGTTAAGTCTCCCTTCCTGTCCTCGTATACCGTAAACACACACGTGTACGCACACACGCGTATGTTCAGCGAATTTTCACACGAGTCCACAGGTAATCCGCACTCAGCAAAGCATGTAGACCATTCCCAGCGCTCACAACCTGTCCCTGTCGGGACCGTGGGCAGCCAGTGCACTGACCTGCCACCCCAGGGAGTGCTGCCTGCCCCGCCCTTCACTTAAAGTAAGCGTGCTGGTCTGTCCGACTCCCCGTTCGGGGGCATGTCTGAGACTCGTGCGTCACGAGTACCGGCTGCCTGTCTCGCTGCTGCTTGGCACCCTGTGCCCACTCTGCTGCTGGGGACGCCCGGGGTCCCCGTGCTGCTGCAGACGTGCTCGTGGGCAGCCCCCCACTCACTCCCGCTGGGCACATGCTGAGCAGCGGGATTGTGGACTCATCGCCTTTCAAGAAGGGCTCCTTCAGGCGACCAGGGCTCCCGCTTGTCCCACATCCCTGCCAGGGCCTGGGGTAATCTGTCACCTTCATTTTCGTCCATCTGGCAGGTTTGAAGTGGCATCTCATTGTGGCTTTGATTTGCTCTTCCCTCATGACTGACGATATTGAACACCTTTCAGGTGGGGGCATTTTTGATCATTGGCCTGTGAAATGAAATTCCCACCTTAGGGCTGTGGGGCTGGCCGTACCCCTGACTCGGGACAGACAGAGCCACAGCAGGCCACAGCAGTTTGCGGTTCGTGGTGACTCAGCCTGGGGGAGGGGGACAGGAACTAGCCAGGGGTTGTGGGGGGCAGGCTCTGCCGTGTTCCTGGTTCCCGGGAGAGCACGTGCTTGGTTTAATTGACCCCGAGGGCCAGGGGGGCACGGGAGCCTGCTACTTGCCCATCGGGGATAAGTGGGAACCGCTATGGGTCCCCGCATGCACCGCAGAGGATTGGGTAGGGTTATTTGGCCGAGGACCTGCTCTGTGGGAATAGAGTGGGGGTGGGTGGGGCTCATGCCATCTGGGGAGACTGGGGGCCCCCACATGTCAGGGAGCACCAGATCTAGACCTCGTGCTGTGGGTGCTTTACAATTCTTTCACCCACTTCTCGGCAAAATTCTTCTGGGGTTTTACCTGTGATGACTTTGAATCTGTGTTCGTTTGGGGGAAAATAAGATCTTTACCATGTTAAACCGTCGTGCACAAGCAGGGTTGGTGTTCATGCACAGAGGCCGTCTTTCCGTCCTTGAGGAGCACGCCACAGCCTTCCCGCCTAGGGCTGTGGGGACAGGGGCCCTTGGTACTTTCCTCCGTCACGACCAGATGTCTGTTTTTATTTTGTAACTGGTTTTAGCTGCTCGTCAGAAATGCTGTCTTGGAGGTGGGGGAGGGGGGTGGTAGATATATTTCAGAACCAGCTGTCTTACTGATCAGATTGGCTCTTAAAGTTCATTATTTTGAAGTTCTCTGGTCAGAAGATGATGCCATCTGCCAGCAAAGGTCTTTTCTTCTTACACCTGTTCCTGCTAATTTTTGTGCTGCCGGCACTTCCAGAACAGGTCAAAGGAGGGAAGAAAACACACGCTCTAAAGCCCAGAAGGCATTTCAGATGTAACACCTGTTTCTGTTTAAAGTAGTTGAACAGAGATGCCTGGGTGGCTCCATCGGTCAAGCCTGTGACTCTTGGTTTCTGCTCAGGGCATGATCTCGCAGCTCGTGGGTTCGAGCCCCGTGTCGGGCTCTGTGCTGGTGGTATGGAACCTCCTTGGGATTCTGTCTCCCCTGCTCTCTGCCCCTCCCCCGCTCACGCTTTCTGTCTCAAAAGTAAATAAACATAAAAAAGAAAAGAAAGTAGCTGAACAAAGTACAGAGTGTGTGAGGCCAGCGGCCGGCTGCATTGAACGTGAGGGTCTGTGCGGGCCTGAGTGGGGTCTGAAGGGCGCCGGGCACTGGGGGTCGGCCTCCCTCTCCCACCTGGCAAGCCCCGCCCAGCCACCAACGGGAAACCGGGAAACGGGGGAGACTCGAGGGGACCAGCTCTACGTGGCGGCCAGACTTTCTAACTTCAGTGCCAGGAACGCTCCACCATCGGGGGGGGGGGGGGAGTTCGCTCTTGAAGCCTCTTCCAGGGCTGACTTAAGTGGATGAGTGAAAACTCGAGTTCTCTGGTTTGAATTAAGTAGAAAAATAGGGACTGGTTTGGGTTTATAAATCCTTAAAAGAAGTTGAAAGAATCGAGAACCTTGTTTTAACTACTTGTTTGCCTCAGAAGTTGGGTCTTGACAGGAAATGACAAAATCCTCGAGCAGCCGTCCTCAAGCCCCGGGTGGGGCAGGGGCTGGGCCCGAAGGGCTCACAGAGTCTCCCCGGGGGCAGTCAGCGCACTTGACCCTTGAACAACGTACACGTGAGGGACACTGACCACCCCTCCCCCCCCACGTCCTCGAAAATCCGCACACAACTTTCGATTCCCTGAAAACGCATCATCTGTTGACGGAAGCCTTACGATCACGCAGGCAGCCGATGAGCACCTGTGTTGTGTGTTGTGTTCTTCCACACCGTGTCCTTGCAGTGACGTGGGGGAGGTGTTCGTAAGGAGATCTCAGGAAGAGGAGGTACGCCTGAGTTCTGCCCCGTAGGTCTTGAAAATGCACGTGTTAGGGGACCCACGCAGTGTGAACCGTGTTCAAGGGCCAGCCGTGTAGGGCCGTGGACTTGGATGTAAATAATCAGTTGAGCTGCACGGGGCTCCCCTTCCGTCTGGAGGAGTCCCTCAGGGCGGGCCCGCTTTGTTACCGTCTGTCAGGCTCGAAGCGCCTTCGGACCCTGTGGCCTGGGTCTGCGTGGTCGGCCGGTAAACTGTTCTTAAGTCCCACGAACACGCTGAGAGACATAGGAGGGGCCCCTGCGCGGGCTGCGGCCCGCCTGTGGGGGAGGGGGCGGTCCCGCTCCCGTCCTGACCCCCGGCTCCCTCCCGCTGGGATTTGCAGTGAACTTCGAGGCGCTGATCATCACCCTGTCGGTGGTGGGGGGGGCCGTGCTGCTGGCCTTGGCCGCGTGCTGCTGCGCTTGCTGCTGCCGCAGGAAGAGGAGCCGGAAGCCGGATAAGGAAGAGGAGAAGGCCGCGCGGGAGCGCGAGGAGCGCAGGGTCCGGCAGGAGGAGAGGTGAGGTCCCCGTTGGCTCGGGAACCCAGCCTGCGCGGCCCTGGGAAACGACCCCTGCCGTGGGGTGCGCCCCTATGGGTTGTGGCACAGGGCGAGGGAGGCGGGTCTCCTGTCCCTGCCCGTGGAACGGGATGGTGGCCCGGAGAGGCGCTGCCGCGTCAGGTCAGCTGCCAGTGGGGGCTGAGGCCCTGCGGGTTTCTGCGCTGTCCCCGCAACGCCGTGTGCCCCTAAGTAAAAACTAACGTTTGCGTGTTCCCAACCTTCCTCAGAATCTGACGTCAGGTTTTTCTTTACGTGAAAAATATTTTTAAAAAATACAGTCTTGGATATTTGAATTTCTTTTGTTGAAACTCAGAATCAAAGGACGTGATGCTGACACAGCCTCATGCTGCCTGGCCTGGCGGCTGGGCTTGTCCCCACACTGGTCCCTGGTCTCTTCCCTGGAAAAGAGGACAGACCCCCACTCTGCTGAAGGTACATCATTTAACATTGTGTTATATTTTGGTGCTAAGTGAGATTTCTTTGTCTTTTTAGGAGAGCAGAAATGAAATCCAGACACGATGAAATCAGAAAAAAATACGGTAAGGATCGACTGACTGCATGCATCTTTTGTTTGTCCGGGAGTGGGTTCCGGGCCGTGAGACGTGACTGTAGGGTCTGGGCTGAGGCTTCCGGGAGGAGTGATTGGTTCTAGACCGCGCGGTCCGGAAGGAGCTAACTCCACGGAATGTCTGGAAAGGTGAAGCCTTAGGGTGTTTACTCTCAGCTGGATTCCTGAGCGCCGTTTGCTGATGAGGGGGCGGAACTCGACGGGTCCCTGTGGCCTCCCCTGCGCCTGGTGCTCCCACCGCTCCCGCACCTGACTGCGGGCCGCGCGCCTTTTAAAGGAGTTAGCCAGAGGTCTCCATGCCGCCAAGTGATTCATCTGGTTTTGGTTTTTGTTCGGAGGGATTTGGGGGGGATACTAATGTTTTAGTCCGCGAGAGCATTAAATCTGCTCCCGGGTTGAGTTGGTTCTCTGCTGATTCCCACATCCGCGTCCATGCTGTTGTTTGGGGCTGTTGGGATTGCTAGAAGTGGCCGCACTGCGCTCTCGCCGATGACCGCCGTGGGGCCTCCAGCTCTGGGCCGCGGTGCTTTCGTGGACCTCACGGCCTGAGCAGTGTTTGCTGTGTGTCGGGTGCACCTGGCAGCTGGGCTCAGGGCTGAATCTGATTAGGAAAATTGCAAAATCTCTTCTTTCCTTTTTTTTTTTTTTTTTATTGGAAAGTTTGTTATGAGAGAGAAAATCCCAGGCAGGTTCTGCACTGTCCAGAGAGGCCAACGTGGGGCTCGATCCCACAGCCCTGAGATCACAACCTGAGCTGAAATCAACAGTTGGATGCTGAACCGTCCAAGCCACTGTGCCCCTCAAAATCTTTTCTAACTAACGCCCTCTTCTTGGAGTTCTGTGTCTGTACAGGGAACACCCTGTTCTCGTGGTGTTTTCAGGTCCTGTGCACTAGAGCAGTGGGTCCTGGAGCCTCGGCTCCCTCTGGTGGGCTGCTGGCCGTGCGGTTGACTCGGCACCCCCACCCAGCACTGGCTGGCCCCTCCGTCCACGCAGGCCTCCTCTGACTGTCACGCCCTTGTGCGTGTCGCCTCAGGCTCGGGTCGACCCTGCCAGCCGCCGGGTGTGGGTTCTGGGGCCCGAGGCTGCCCTGACCGCCCCTCCCCCTGCCGTTGGGTCTCCTTGGTTGCAGGTGAGATGTCCAGCAGCCGCCAGAGCCTTCCCTCGTGTGCTCCCGCCCCTCGGCTTCCTCTGCCAGCTGGCCCATCAGGTCCCCGGTGCCCACAGCACTCACCCGGTGTCGGGTGCTCGTTCCCAGCCTAGGCAAGGGCGGGGTCCCGCGTGGGTGATGTCGTGTCAGTGGTCGTGTCGGCACGGTGCCGTCTGTCCCCGGTGCCTCTTCCAGGCGCACGTTCGTGCCCAGTGAACGCCAGCTGTCCTTGGCACGGGCACCTTGCTTCACGATACTGAAGTGTTGAGAGGAGCTTGTTGGCACCTGACTGACGTTACCGTGCACGGCAAGAGAGACGCGTTCGCGTGCACTCACACACAGACTCCACCACGGTGCCTTTACCGCCAAGCACGAGTAGCACCTAAAGTCTGCCCCCTCTGCCGTGTCCCACTTGCCCGGTGTGTGCGAGGCCAGGTGGCGCCTCGGGCCGGGGCTCCTGGCGCGGGGCCTTCTCCGTGACCTTCACCGGGGCCCTTCACTCCTCCGTTTTGATGGTGCGCCAGGCCCTGAACTGCCCTGAGGAAGCCAGCTTGTGCCTGTTTACGTAAAGCCCACCTAACGGACTGGACTTTGCAAAGACCCAGCCGCGTGGAAGAATTCCCGGGGGGCCCCCAGGGGGGAGACGGGCCAAGGCACGCGTACCAGCATGGAGGAAACCCTTCTCTTGGTTTCAGAAGGCGTCTGGTTTCCTAATCACAGCACGGTCTCTCCCCTTTAAACCAGAAGTAGAGCTGGGAGCGGTTCCATTCGTCCTGCTCCAACACGACTGTGTTCGGCATCTGGCACACGGGCTCCCTTTACCAGAACCGCCGTGGGCTTCCTCCCAAGGCCGAGGCGGCGGTCCTCCCCAGACGGGCCACCCTCCTGCCTCCGCACTGGCTGCCCTCCCGCCCCGTGCCCACCCCCTCCCCCCACCTGCAGCACATACACTTGGTGCAGCGGCTCCAGAAAAGTGTGGGCGATACAGGTTTTTAAAGAGAGGGAGAGGCTGTGTGTTCAGAACTGCAAAGAGAAAACTCCTAGGCCTGAGCGTTTAGCACCAGAGATGTATTTTTACAACTGCGTTATATTAGCCACGTCAGAGCACTTGGTGGTGGTGAAGTGGACAGTCACCTCATTGTTTCGTAGCCTTAATTCTAAGGACATTTAGGGTGCTTTTGTTAATTTCTGTATATTAGCCAAACGCTGTGGGGAGAAATAATGGCTGTTTCTTAATTCCTCTTTGAGAGAATTAGCCAGTAAGTTTTTATTTCTTTAGGTTTGTTTTTCTTAGAATGATTGTTTCTGGTAAATTTTATTTCAATTTTAAAGTCACCTGTGGTTTGACTTTCAAAAAGGTTAAGCGTAGGGGCGCCCGGGTGGCTCAGTCGGTTAAACATCTGGCTCTTGATCTCAGGTCATGATCTCACGGTTTGTGGGATCGAGCCCCTCCTTGGGATTGTCTCTCTCTCGCAAAATAGATAAATAAGTAGAAATAGTTGCAAAAAAAATAAAAAGGTGAAGCGTGGTGCTTGAACCTGCTCCAAACACCCTTTTTCTTAGAGCCACAGTGAGTGTTCACAAAACACTGAATTGTGTTGTGTCCTTGGACTTCGTTTCCTGCCGTGTGAGCACATTTATAACCAGGTCTGTTTTGTTCCAGGTCTGTTTAAAGAGGAAAACCCGTATGCCAGGTTCGAGAACAACTGAGCCACGCGCCCAGCAGTCCCTGCGCGGCTCCGGGGAGCACGGCGCCGCCGCCCTGCGGACCCGCGGGCTTCCGTTCCCTCTTCTGTATCTGTATTTAGTCACCGCAGACACGAAGCTTTTCAGGGGGGTCGGTTGGTTGTGTTGTTACTTCCAGGAGGCAAAGCCCACATCCTGCTACCCTTCTCCGCTGGCGAAGCCAACCGCGGACGGGGCAGCCGGCCTCCGTCCCGCCTTCTGTCCTCGCGTCCCTGTGCCCGACGGCGCGCTGTGCGCGCGCGGCGGGGGAGGAAGGGCCCCTGTCACCCCGCCGCCCTCCATCACCCGGCTGGCGGCTGTGCGCCCTGCGTGGCAGCCCCCCCGGGGAGCCGGGCACCCAGACGCAGTCTGCCAGGCCGTGCCTTCTGACCCCAGCCGCTCTGAGCAGCGTCCGGGAGAACTTAGATTCACCTTAAATCTGTGTTTTGTTCCGTTCCGTTTCATTCCGTTTCAAATGAGTCTTGGATTTCATTCCTCCACCAAAGGTGTTTCACCAAGAAATTTTACTGTCAAAATTCAGACCGCTTACAGGACAGTTTTTAAATTTTAATTTGTATTTTTACCGGAACACCAAGATTTTTTTCCAGTGAAAACTTGAATAACAAATGAAGCATTAGAGCCCCCTGCGGGGGCAGCAGCAGGTGCTCTGGGCCGTGGGCCTGGAGGGGCCATCACCGCCCCGCTCCCTTTTTAGCCCTGGTGACGGCCGGCGCCGGTCCTGTGTGTGGCCACACCAGGCTCTCCCTAGTCAGGCCGTCTGCAACATGGTCACACAGGGACCACGGGGTCCCCAGGCTGTCCGAGGAGGAAGGGACCATGCCCCGTGGGCCCCTCTGCGGGGCTCTGCCCACTGGGGGGTCGGGCAGGGTGTCCAGGGCCGGCCAGAGGGATTTCCACGTGCTACACGGAGACACTGCTGACTGCCCTGCTTGTCACACGACCCCTAGCTTGGAACCGCACTCTTCTGGCTGGGACGCTGTCCGTGGCCTCCGGGTACACCCTGCGGTGCCTTCCGTCGGCCCCAGGCCTTTCAGAGCAAGATCTGTGGCTTCAGTAAATGACCACATCCTTCCTATCGGGGATGCAGACCGTGGAGTAACTGTGTGAACTGCCTCTCTTCACTCTGAAAATAGTCCCGGTGGCCACCGCCACATTGCTTTGGATTAGGAAGACGTTTAGCTTCGGGGAGGTGGGTCGACAGGTGCATAAGACAAACGATGTGTTCCGCTTTCGCACTCGTGACTGTGCCGTCGGGGACCGCTCTCCGTGTCACGGAAGGTTCTCATACAGGTCAGTGTGATCCAACACCCCACACCCCTCGACAGCCCCCCCCCCCCCCCCCCCCCCCCACCCCCCAGCCACGTCGGCCCGTGCCGTGAGGTGACCGCGCTGTCCTGCAATGTCCATAAGCTGAGACACTAACTGTACAAACTCTTGACTATCTCTTTCTGACTTCTTGGGCATTTGATAGCAATTTGAAGTATTACGAAACATTCCTAAGTATTTTATAGCAGCCTGCAGATTTTGACTTTCTACTTTTATTCATAAGAAAAACTCTGTAGCAGACTCCAGCAGCCTTTGTGTTAATACAGTAATGTACGTGAGGTCACGCTGTGTCGTGAATGGTGTGGGGCTGTGCCCTGTTCACACAGCGCATTTAGTCCCTTCGGGGTACCGAGGCCACACCAGCGCATCTGGGAGGCTGTCCTGGTCCCCGCATTTTATAAATAGTCCTAAGAGCACCACGTGTTGTAACCTCAAGGAGACCGTCAAGTTCAGAGTGCCTTAATCTTAACCAGTTTCCAATAAGTGGTTTAATACACGCTTTGTTGAATCCACTGTGTCCTCGTGTCTCATTTCTCCGTGGCGTTAGCACGATCACCTGGAGGGCAGCAGGTAGCCTACAGAGAGATTCTGGCCCGCCCCGGGATGTGTGAGCAATCGCGGCTTCGGTGCCATGGCCCAGGGGGCGGCCGTGCTCTGTCCCCAGGTTGTCCTCCCCCTCCCCTGCCGGCCACCCCCAGCTGTCTGCTGTCCACGAGGCAGGTTTTCTGCCCTGCCCCACCAGCACCTTCCTTCTGCTCTGCTGGAATCAGATACAAAGAACTCTGGGAGAAAGAAGTTCTGGCTTTGAGCTTCGTGTACTTGGCTCGGCTGCCGATAGAATCCCTCCCTCCCTCCCTCCCTTCCCCGGGGTGGGGGGGTCCTCACTGCCCGGCTACTGGGGAGCACCCACCCCCCTTCTGAGTTGCTGCTGGGCTGGCTGAGCCTCTGGGACTTCCTCTGTGCTGCAAAGGCAATGTTGTGCAGGTAACGTGTCCGCCAGGGCCGTGGTCCCTGTGGGAAGTGTGAGCCCACCGACGTTGCTGTGCCGCAGCCATGCTCAGCCACAGGGCAACTCCAGGCTCTTCTGGGAAGTCTAGAACGGGGGAGTGTGAGGTCGAGATGTAGTCCTGGGGTGTCCCCGTGCCTGGCACGTCCCTAGGTGTCCAGTCCACTTGGGAAACTCACTGGTCTTGCACTCGTCAAAAAAATTTGAGGAGGCGCCTGGGTGGCTCAGTCGGTTTAGCATCTGACTTCGGCTCAGGTCATGATCTCACATTTTGTGAGTTCGAGCCACTCATCGGGCTCTGTGCTGACAGCTCAGAGCCTGGAGCCTGCTTCGGACTCTGTGTCTGTCTCTTTCTGCCCCTTCCCCACTCGTGCTCTTTCTTTCTCTCTCTCAAAAATAAACACCCACGATTGGATGGGTGATCGGTGGCCACCTCCCACCAACTGGCTCTCGGTGCCCTTCCAGAGCCAGTCTGCGTCACGGGGCTCCTGGTCTCCATCAGCACGTGGATCCGTGCACGTGGCCGCCGCCTCCCCAGGGGCCTCGGAGCGCCTCGTCCCACTGTCTGCTTGGCAGGTGCTGGCTGTTTCCATTCCTGTCTGTCCTTGCTGCTTTGTGTGAGCTGTGGGTCAGTTTCCAGGAGTAGAATTCCGGATCACGGCGTCCGTGATGCTTACGAAAGTGTTGGCAGGATCTGCCCATTACCCTCCAGACAGAGGACAGCCCCCTCGAGGAATCTGTGCCATTTCGCAGGCTGGAGGTAAGCGGCCCCGTGTGACTTTGCCCAGTCCTCACCTGAAGGTAGGTTACTCTGAGCAGTTGTCAGGCTGCGTGCCTGTGCGTGTGGTGCGGTCGGGGACGGACAGGCTGAGCCCAGGCCATGCTGGGGTGCTGGCGTTGACGTGGCTGCTGGGTCGGGTCCGCTGCTACAGGAGGTCTGGGGCTCCCTGCCCCCTCCCCCATCCACACCCCAGTGCCCTCCTGACTGCCCTGCTGTGCAGGCCACTGACCCCGGCGACCGCACCCCGGTCAGGCCGTGGCTGATTCGGTGGCGGTTCTTGGCGTCTACCCCACCGGGACCAGCAGGCGCCAGTGAGGCCCGGGACTCGTAGACAAACTCACGGTGGCCGGCACTTAGCAGATACCTGCATGTCTCACGGTCATCGCTGCCACCGGAGAGCCGTCTCTGGCCACGTGTTCGCTTCAAGGAGCCAAGGGATCTGGCGGCAGCCACAACTTTGGGGCTTACGGGGCCCCTGGTACAAAGGTGTCTGGCCAAGCCCGCTGGGGGCAGGGGGCACTGACTCCCCGTGTGGGTTGCTGGGAGCGGGTGAGGGCACAGTCTTGCCACGCCCCTCATCCCCAGTCCCACGCACTCTGCTGGGGACCCAGCCCCCAAAATGGTCTTGGAGTCCAGAGGATCTGCCCAAGTGTAAAAGCGGCTCGAGCTGCTACGTCGGGTGGATGGCAGTGCGTCTGGTGCCTCCAAGTCCGGAGACGTGTCCCCGCTGGCAGGGCTCTCCCTGTGCCTCTGGCCCCGGTGGGCAGGAGCAGGGCAGCCAGCCTGACGGGGACGTGACACCGCCACCTCTCCTCGATGCCACTGCCGGGAGTCGGTCAGTGCGCAGGGCCTGGGCGTGCCCCTCCCCTCCCCAGGGCCACATCTGGCACGTCCGGGGTCAGGAGCTGCGATCCCGCGAGCGATTCCATCCCGCCATCTCTGCCGCTTCTCCTGGGAGCGAGAGGAGGCTCCAGTGTGGATCCCTCCCGCGCACAGAGCAGACGCCAACCCCACAGGAGGAGCCCGGGGGCGCCAGCGCGGCCTCGCATACTTGATGGGTTTTCTGCTCGCAGAGCTAAAGAATGATGCTTAATTTGGTTTCGGACCAGCTGTCTCCTTTTAAGCCCTGAAAACTAAGGATAATCCCTCCCTACGGGTAAGTCACTAAACGCAGTCCGTATGACATTTTTTTTTGTTTGTTTGTTTTATTTATTTTTGAGAAAGCACGAGCAGGGTGGGGCAGAGATGGGGGGACAGAGGATCTGAAGTGGGCTCTGCGCTGACAGCAGTGAGCCCGATGAGGGGCCGGAACTCAGGAACCGCGAGATGGTAACCTGAGCCGAAGTCGCACACATGGCCGACCGAGCCCCCCAAGGCGTCCCTGTCCTTGTAACATCAAGTCCTTTCACAGATTCTAGCTCCCCGTAAGTGTGAGGAGTTTTCTCGGAGAGTGCACACTGGGATGGGGTTTTGCAGGCATTTGGGGTGAGGTTGGGATGCTGGCTAGGCTGGACGCATCACAATAATTGAATTTTTCTAAGAGGACGTTGTTTCCCGGCTGCCTCGCGTGCTCAGGATCGGCGAGCGCCGTCCCTGCCGCAGCTGCTGGCCGCTTGGCTGACCGCCTTCATGCTTCCTTTGGTCAGAGCCCTCTCTGGGGTCTCCAGTCTCTGGCCTCCTCCCCTCTCTTGGAACTTGATCTTACGCTTTCGAGGTTTTATACGTATTCGTTCCTCTTATTCTACTCACAAGTGACCCACGATTGCCAAAATTAAGTCACTGAGTATCTCAGACAGGGCAGAGCACTGGAATTTTCTGTATCCCTAATAACAGCTTTGCCATTTTTCTTGTTTTCAGCATTTTTACAAAATCATGAGGGTCACCTCTGGCTACTCAGAGGGTCTCAGACACTCACGTGTAGAGGGCAAGGGGGGGTGGGGGAGGGGTGCTGCCAGCTGGGATCCCAGTGGCAACTGGGACATGGGACAAAACCTGAAGAGCAGTTAACTCAGCATAAAGCATAGTTGACTCCGTCAGGGTAAAGGGTACTTCACTCGGCTTAAAAAATTATTAACTAGGCATAAGGTACGGCTAACTTGGTATGAATAATAGTTAACCCAGTATAAAGAACTGTTCACTAGGCGTAAAGAGTAGAATAGTTGACCTAGTATAAAGAATTGTAAATTTGGTATAAAGAATAGGAGAGTTACCGCAGCGTGAGGGATGCCGTGTGCACCACGGACCGCTGCACGGCACCAGCGGGGGAGCTTGCCCCTCAGGGCTGGCACCTTACCCCTCGATGATAGGATCTTAGGAACCCAGAGTTCAGGGTGGGAGTGTAAGGTTGGGTGACTTCCTCAGAGACCTGTGCTCGTCCCCAAGGAGGTTCCCACGGTGCTGCTCTCCCGGGTGACTGCCTCCCGGACGCAGGCCCAGGGAGGAGGGGCAGGCAGGGGAGGGGACCCAGCCCTCAAGAAGCCTGCGTGCTCAGCCCCGGGGCTGGGATGGGGCGGCTCTGAACTCCAGGGGCCCAGGCGACATCCTTAGGACGAGCTGTTTCAGAGGGCCCGAGGGGAGCCTTGTCCTGTGCTCGGAAGATGCAGTGCCCTTGGGTCAGGATCAGAGCGGGGCAGGCCAGGCACTGTGGTGGGGGCGGCTGGTGGCTGGTGCCCTCCTTCCCCTGGACAGTCTCTCCCAGGCCAGCAGTGACCCCGACTCCGCATTCCTCCTCTTCTGCGCCACTGCCTGACCCCATGTCCCGTGGCCTCTCACCACAGCCGGCCCAAGTCAGACCCTGTCCCCCACCCCGCCCCACGGTGTGCAGAGCACTGTGGAGTCCGTCTCTGCTCTAGCCTGCACCTCCTCCTCTGCTGCTACTCTTGCCCTGCGGCCTCTCATCCACCCCGGCCTGAAGGGCACCTTCAGGCTGCAAACCTGATGGGGGGACCACTCAAACCTCCCACAGCTCCCTCCACACTGAGAATAAGACTCAAGGTCTTAGGGTGGCCGAGAAAGACTCCTGGGTCTCCCCGTCTGCATCTCCCCACTCCTCCAGGCACCGACGCCCTTGGTGCCTGGAACACACCAAGCCCACGCCGTCTCAGCCTCTGCTCCCTGGAGCACCTAAAGCACCTTCCCAGGCATCCTGGCAGCGCCCACCCACATTCCCTCCCTCCATTCCGTACACTTTCTCTGGCCGCCTACCTGAAGAACTGTCCTGTGCTACATATGATCTGTTCCCCGACTCAGGTCTACTCTTTTGTCCTTTTGGCCACCTAATGTAGCAGGGTTTAACTAGAGCAGTGGGACCAGTAGGATATCTGTCTATCTACGCACCCATCCATCCATCCATCCATCCATTCATCCATCCATCCACCCACACACCCACCCACCATCCACCCACTATCTACCTATCTACCCCCTGCTACTTCTCATCCATTCATTCATCAATCCACCCACCCACCCATACATCCACCAGTCTAGTCCACTCATCCATCCATCCACGCATCCATCCATCCATCCATCCATTCCTGTATCCACTCATCCATCCATCCATCCATCCATCCACTCATCCATCCATCCATCCATCCATCCATCCATCCATCCACTCATCCATCCACCCACCTACCCACTATGTACCTGTCTACCTCCTACTACCTCCCATCCATTCATTCATCAACCCATCCATCCACCAACCTAGTCCACTCATCCACCCATCCACTCAGCCACCCACCCACCCACTCGTTCATCCATCCCTCCATCCACTCATCCATCCATCCATCCATCCATCCATCCATCCATCCCTCCACCCATTCATCCATCCATCCCTCCATCCACTCGTCCATCCATCCATCCACTCATCCATCCACTCATCCATCCATCCATCCATCCATCCATCCATCCTCCCATCCATCCACCCACCCACCCACCCACCTACCCACTATCTACCTATCTACCCCTTACTACCTCCCATCCATTCATTCATTCAACCCATCCATCCACCAATCCAGTCCACTCATCCACCCATCCACTCACCCATCCATCCACCCACTCGTTCATCCGTCCATCCACTCACTATTCACCCACCCATGCATCCATCAACCCACCTTTACCCATCCATCCATTCATTTCACAAATGCTTTTGTCATGAAGAAATTTTGGATTCTTATGTAGTCAAACATCAGACTTCCTTTATGGCTTTTGGGTGGCTCTATTTGGCCTTTCTTCATTCCAGAATTATGAAGCTACATTGCCTATGTTTTTTCGAGAGACTTTTTAATTTGGATCCTGCGTCTAAGTTTTTCATCTCTCTGGAATTTTCATTGGTGTAGGTGTAAAGTATGAATCCATTCGTATGTTTTTCCAAGTGGCTCCCCAGTGTCTCAGCATAACTCAGTCTGGGTCTGGAAAGAAGCCCCTCTTGGACTTGCTTCCTCTGGGGATGTGCACCCTCCTTCAGGCGCGTCAAAAACCCCAGGAGAGGGGAGAGGGATGTGTGCTGCTGCAGGTGTGGGGGCCGGGCACGGACATGAGCGTTCCTCCGTTGTGGGGCCTGCCACCATCTGCCCACAGAGCCTGGCGGGAGAGAACAGCTCTGCCTGTGACCTTCACCCCCGAGTCACCCCGATGGAATCTGCTCGGGTTAGTCCCAAGTCCCCAGTGCAGCCGGGCCCATGGGACGGTGCTTGTGTTGGGCACTGCACGGACACATCTCCAGAACCTTCTAGGCCTGGTCAGGAACAGAGACAAAGAGTCTGGCTGGGGAATGCCAGGCGTCCAGGCAAGTCGGGACATACTGGGAGGGAGCAGGCCAGGGCAAGAAGGCAAGGGTTGTTCCAGAAGAGGCCTGTCAGAGGATGGCCACCTGCGTCTTCTCTAGGTATGACCACAGTCATCTGTGAGGCTTCCTGGAGGACTGTGGTGGCTGCCCTCTCTCCCGGCCCCTTTCAAAGGTGATAGAGCAGAGAAGACGAGGTCTGGAGGGCGGCTGGGTCAGAGGCTGCAACCAGGTGACCTGGGTGTGGGTGTCCAGGTGGGTGGCTGTCCTGAGGCGCTTCCCCTGGCACGTCATGGCCGGCTGGGCATTGAGAGACAGCGGGCGGCACTCAAGGGTAGACACTTGGGGCCCCGTGGCCCCAATGGTTTGAGGACTGGCCACTCCAGTGAGAATCGTTGGGCTCTGGGCAAATGACCTGACCACTTGGCTGTTGAGTCCCAGCTCTCTGGAACGACGCCAGCACCAGCTGGATGCCCACATGACGTCACCTGCTTGCGGCTTCTGGCCCAGTCTCTCCAGGGAGGTCTGTGAGTGATGTGGGCTGCGGCCAGTACACCTGCCTGTCCTTTTCCCCAAGGCCACCCCAGCATGGCTTCTCTGAGGGTGTCACAGTGGCCAGGAGCTGCGGTACAGCTGGACCCAGAGGTGCAGCCAGACCGGCAGGTAGCGCTGGCCGAGCCCCAGGCCCAGGGCAGCCCCTCCCTTGCTGTCCCGTGGGCCACGCCACACAGCTGGGTGGGCTTTGTCATCCCCGCGTGTTAGCACCACATCAAACACCCAGTCCCTCAGTTTGCTTTGGTGAGGCTGGTTGGGAGAGGAAAGGGCTCCCCTGTGAAATCTCAGAGCAGTGGGAGGGGGTCCTCTTGGGGGTCTGTGGTCCCGCACTCCACGCCAGGACCGTGTTTCCTTTGGGTGAGCTGCAGAGTGACGCGGGGGCAGAACGGTTAGGGTTCCTTTTCAGCACACTGAGCGTGCTGCCCCAGGCCTCTGACAGCTAGAAGGACGTGACCCCTGCCTGGTGGGGGTGACGCTGGTGCCCCTGGGCCTGGAGGGCAGAGCATCCGACCACTGGGAGGTTCGAGCCTCAAGGACTAAGGGAATCTGCCTTGCTGGGTCTGGACGTGTTCGGGACCTGCTGTCCCATTCTTCCTGGCCCCGAGGCATGTGCGTTTGGTGACCGGCTGATCAGGTAATACACGATCCATGACGGGCAGTTGAGGCAGGGACCCTGTGCCCAGATCAGGCAAGGAGCCGCTTTCCAAGTAGAGAATCGTCCACACAGGGCGCAGCCTTCCTCCCAAGGACTAGACAGGGGCTGTGTGTGGTTCTTCTCTTGGGGCCTGCCAGAAGGCTCACACGCTTCCTGTATCACGGGCTCTGCTGGGTCACCAGGCCCTGGGCGGGCAGCCCCGGCCTCTCCGTGCTTCAGGTGCTCCAGGCCCCACTCAGTCATGGTGGCCTTAAGGACAATCCCACACGTGGGTCTGAGCAGCACATCCACACGTGGACCACGTCACCTCTAAAACCCTAAAAGGCCCAGGTGTGCAGCACACCCTTCACGGGGCCCAGCGCATCGTGCAGTGACCGTCCTCTCTGGAGAGACAGTCTGATGTGTTCCCGGCAGCCCCCTCCCCAGGAAGGCCCCCAGGCGGCATGACCCCAAGCGGGGCGGGGTTCAGCCCCCACCCTGGGGCGCACAGTTACTAAGCTTCCAGCCTTCTCCCTGTCCCCATCGGGCCTAATGAGCTTAGTGTGAGGTCACTGTCACCTCGGCCTGAGGACAGTGACAAAGTGGACCCACCCTGAGGTCACAGTGAAGACATTCTGCTCCGCAGCCGCGCGAAGGCAAAGGCAGGATCTGGAGACACGGAAGCAGCCTGTGTCGGGCCAGCGGGTACAGCCTGGGGGCCGGGACCTCGGCGCCCTGGCTGCATCACCTTCACGTAAGGCTTTGGTGCCTGCAGCCCGCCTGGCTTCAGCGGGTTGGGGGAGCACCGGCCTGCTTTGGCCACCACGACAAAGTGCCACAGCGGGGCGATTTGGACAGCGGGCGCTCATCTCTCATGGTGCCGGACGCAGGACGCCCCCGATGCAGGTGTGGGCAGGCCGGGTTCCCCCCGAGGCCGGTACACGGCCATCTTCTCCCGTGTCCTCACACGGCCCCTCCTCTGTGCCCACATTTCTCCCATCTCTGTGTCCCAATGTCCTCTCGTTAGAAGAGCCCAGCCACCTGGAGTTAGGGCCCACCAAGACGGGCTCTTTTAACCTAACCACCTCGTTAAGGGCCCCGTCTCCAAATAAGGCCACGTTCCCAGGTGCTGGTGTTAGGGCTTCTGCGTTCAAGTTCCGGGGGTCACGCTCGAGCTCCTAGCGTCGGGGGAACACCGGGTCTCCCAAGCCTTGGATGGTGCCTCCCGGCGCCGCCTGCTCCCGGCAGCAGGTTCGCCAGGTCGTTAGCGGGGCGGGTGTGCAGGTCCCCGGGCCTCACTCTGCCCGCCTCCAGCCACAGATGTCCCTCCTGCAGCCCGTGGGGACACTGTCTGCGGCCCCTGGCTCCCACCCGGCCCGCTGTGAGCTGGATTCGGGGCAAGACCCTTTCTCCTCTGCCTCCGTAAGCCCGCTCCAAGAAGCCGGCCTCCGTGGCTGAATGGGGCCTCTTCAGAGCCTGTGTGGAATACCCCGGAAGGTCCAGGAACTCCCTCTGCTCCAGGACGCAGCAACCCTTGAGAATGGCCACAGGCGCCTCTGGAGAAGGTTTCAGGGCCAGTTCATGGTCTACACCTGTGTCCAAATTGCAGGGCCCTTCCTTACCAGCCCCAGGGACCGGGGAAGAGGTCAGGAGGCCCCATTATGGCGGCTAGAATTGTCCTACTGTAGCTTAGCTGTGTGCCGACGTCCTTCCTAGGCTCCCCGTGATCACTTAGCCCGCACGATCCCCGTGGCTCAAAGAATTCTGATTCCCTCTCCCCCTGGGTGACTTGTGGTGTGCTCTTTGCTCCCTCTCTGCATCCAGCATTAGGTGCTGACATCGGTACCTGGCACACGGGGTCACCTTCACCTGTGCACTTCTTAGCCGCTCGGTGCAGAGTGTCCTCACTGCGGCTCGGGAGAGGTGGGCAGGGTGCACGTGATAGACCCGCTCCAGCACTCAGCCCCGGGGGCCTCAGGCTTTTCCTCCACACCCACACTGGTGATCCTCCGCTGTCCCTGCACCTTAGGAATCATGCTTGTTTAGAGAGGGGCAGAGAGAGAGAGAGAGAATCTTTTTCTTAAGTTTGAGAAAGAGCGAGCGAGCAGGCGAGCGCACACACGTGAGCAGGGGAGGGGCAGAGAGAGGGAGAGAGAGAATCCCAATCCACTCACAGCGCGGAGCCTGATGCAGGGCTTAGTCCCACAAACCTTGAGATCGTGACCCGAGCTGCAATCAAGAGTTGGATGCTTAACTGAGCCCCTCAGGCGCCCTGAGACATTTTTAAGCCCATCGATGCCAGACTTCATGGGTGCAAGAGGGTCGCTTCCGAAATGCACCTGGTGACTCAGGCACTGCCGAAACAGGAGGGAGGGCGGCGTGGCCCAAGATCTAGCAGACTGTCCTCACCAGGGGGCTGGAAGAGAATGCAGAATGTCAGCCCCTCCCCCTCCGGCCGCACCGGGACCTGGGGCTTGACCAGATTGCTGACGATTCGTCCAGGCAGCTTTGCCTGTCCAGCTCCCAAACGCGAGCAGCACCGGAATCACCCGGCGGGCTTGTGAAGACAGGCTGCCGGGCCCCGCCAGTTTCTGATCCAGCAGGTCTGGAAGGGGCCCAAGAAAGTGTATTTCTTTTTTTTTTTTTTTTTTTTTTTTATTTATTTTTGGGACAGAGAGAGAGACAGAGCATGAACGGGGGAGGGGCAGAGAGAGAGGGAGACACAGAATCGGAAACAGGCTCCAGGCTCCGAGCCATCAGCACAGAGCCTGACGCGGGGCTCGAACTCACGGACCGCGAGATCGTGACCTGGCTGAAGTCGGACGCTTAACCGACTGCGCCACCCAGGCGCCCCAAGAAAGTGTATTTGTAACACGCTCCCAGGTGATGTGGATGCCGCTGGTCCAGGGACCAGATTTTGAGAACCACCGCTCTACAGAACGCAGAGGACGTTTGTCATTTCAAGCTAACCGACCAGGGCGAAGTTCAAGATTCTGTGAGCGGGGCCGCCTGGGGCGCGCTCAGTCAGTGAGCGACCGATTTCGGCTCAGGTCATGATCTCACGGTTCATGGGATTGAGCCCCACGTCAGGCTCTGTGCTGACAGCAGGGACCCATGCAGGGCTTGAACTCACAAACCACAAGATCATGACCCGAGTGGAAAGCGGATGCTCGCCGACTGAGCCACCCAGGCGCCCCTTCTTTTTTTAAACGTTCACTTATTTATGTTGGGAGAGAGAAGAGAGAGAAAGAGAGAGAGCACAAGTGAGGGAGGGGCAGAGAGAGGGAGGGAGGGAAAGAATCCCGAGCAGGCTGCACGCTCAGTGTGGAGCTGACACAGGGCTGCATCTTGCGAACCGTGAGCTCCTGATCTGAGCCGTAACCAAGAGTCAGACACTTACGCGACTGAGCCACCCAGGTGCCCCAGGATGTTTTCTTTATGTTTGGTTTTTGCCAGCTTAGACAGGGCTCCTAGTGTGCCTGGTACACGTATAAATGCCAGGTGAGTTTTCTGAATCTGGATCTGTGCCATGATGTCTTAATTTTTAGAAAACCTGAGCCACTATTATTATTTTTTAAAGTTTCTTTAGAGAGAAACAGAGGGTGTGAGTGAAGGAGGGGCAGAGAAGGGGACAGAGCACCCGAAGTGGGCTCTGAGCCCAAGAGCAGAGGTTTGGGACAGAGCCCGACAGCAGAGAGCCTGATGCGGGGCTTGAACTCCCGAAGTGTGCCATCATGACCTGAGCCAAGTCAGATGCTCAACTAACTGACTGAGCCACCCAGGCGCCCCCAGCCCTTATTTCTACAAATATTTCTTCTGCCCCTTTTCTCTTCTTCTGTTACTCCAGTGACACACATTAGACCGTGTGAAATGACTCATTCCAGGGCTTCTGTTTGCTGTGTTCTCTTGGGTTCTCAGGGGTTCCCACCTGCTTCCCTCTGTTTAGTTCGGGTGATTTCTACGCACTTATCTGGAAGTTCACGGCGTCTGTGTTGACTGCGTTCGTGAGCTGGTTGAGAGCAACTTCTCCGTCATGCTGCTCTCTGTTTCCAGCATTTCCGTTGGACTCCCTCACGGCCTCCATCTTTGTGCTGGCATTCCCCACCTTTTCCTTCACGTCACTTACCTTTTGTGCCAGAGCCTTCACGCAAATCCTGTTGAACAATCCTAGCTTCTAGGTCGTATCTGGATCTGGTTCTGCTGATTGTCGTGTCTTGATTACGGGTGTTCTCCTTTGTGTGTGCGTCTTGTAGAACACCGATGTTGCCCGCCGGACAACAGAGACTGAGGTTACTGGTATTTCTATCTGGAAATGGACATCCCTCCTCTGTTCGGCTGCCTCCGTAGGGGGTGAGTGAAGCAGGTGGGAGTCGAGTGAGTCTGGGCTCGGTGGCCGTTACGGTTTCTTTAGTGTTCACCGACCTCAGATCCCTTTGGCATCCCCTGTGCTGCAGGATAAACTCACGCTTGCTTCTTGGTGCTGTCCTGGCACAGGGTGTGTGTATGCGGTGGGCAACGGGGAGACTCTATCGCCGAGGTCTGGCCCCATGTCCTTGCATCTTGGCTGGGACTTCTGTGGGGACCCCGTTTCCTTTCCAGGGACAGGACACCTCCAGAGGGCCGGGCCCAGGACGTATTCCGACAATGTGGACAATGAAGGCACACCTTCAAAGACTTTAAGCTCAGATTTCCAGACCTAGAAAAATATCTTCCCAAACTGAAGGAGAGACGTGAGGTGCAGGCAGAGTGGGTGGCCGTCCAAGGACTCTGAGAGTCCCCGAGAGCAGGCAGATTGGAGGGGCCCGGGCTCAAAGACGGGGAGGCTGCAATCCCAGCTCGCCGATACTTTAAGGAAAGCTATGGTTTTATAGGTTTTCCAGCTTCTCGTTTTCAGACCGGGATAATTATTGTTCCAGCTTTCTGCGTCCTCAGCGGAACCCTCCCCCTGTATGATTTCTTACAACTTAATGACCTTCTCTTAGAGACCTAATATGTAATTAATCGTGTTGTTCAGATTCTCTATGCGCTCGGTTTCTGTTATGTAGCGTGCATTCCACAAACCTCAGGAAGGCGGTCACAAGACAGCCTCCTGCACCCACCCCACCAGCGCCCCCAGGGGCTGGGCCTCCACTCACCAGACTCAGAAGGCCGTGATGGGGACTGGTAAGGGGAGAAGGGGGACGCAGCTAGGGGTGAAGCCTGGCTCCACCAGGAGATAAGTGGCCACAGGAGAAGGCCCTCCACACGCCTCTGTCCATCCTCTGTCCCGGTGAAGGGCGCAGGCTCTGGGGTGCGCGGGGGCTTGCTGAATGAACGCCTGCAAGCGGTCTCTAGCGGTGGCGCAGAGAGGTGGCTCAGCCTTGGGTCTCCTTCCTTCCCCTGCGGCTCCTCTTAACTGGACGCGTGGCTCCTCACCTTATCCAGGAGTGGGGCTGCCTTGTGAGGCAACACTCACTCACCAGGTCCCCTGTGCTCACCAGAGATGGTTCACCAGACTGGCCTTTGCTTCCTTTTCCTCTGAAAAACCGTGCTGCACTAGCGAAACGAGTGGGCGTGCCTGGGCCTGGCCGGCTGAGCAGAAGCAGGCCAAGGACCAGGTCGATGGACGAGGGCACCGAGGAGGCGGAAAGGCCCTTCTCAGGCGCCAAGACAACGTGTCCATCCTGGTCCCTGACCCCTGCCTGTGGGCGTTCCCCTGGGCGCCCCCGCGCTCCCGTGTGTGCCCTCGGAGCCCCTCGGTGCCTTGTGCTCGCCCCTCCCTTTCCTGTGCGCCCGGGGCTCCTGCGTGTCCTGGGCGTCCCCCTTCCCTGTGCGCCCCCGGAGCCTCCCCCCCGCCCCCCCCCCCGGTCTTGTGCTCGCCCTCCCCTTTCTGTGCGCCCCAGGGCCCCTCAGTATCCTGGGCGCGCCCGCCTTTCCCGTGCGCCCCCGGGCCCCTCGGTGCCCCGTGCTGTCCCGCTGTCGGAACGGCCGGATGGCGCGGGGCCGCTCCGTGACGCACTTCCAACCACCAGGAACCTCGGCCCGGCCGAGCGCGCGCCCGACGCCTCGGGGCACGCGCCTCGTGCACGCGCGCCTCCACGTGACCCCCGCGCCGGCCAACCGGCACGCAGGGATTTGGGGGGCAAAGCGCGGCCCCGCGAGCAGTTGCGGCGGGAGAGCGGCGGGCCGAGAGCGTGACTCGCCCGCTCCGGCGCTGCCTGCTTCCCCGCCGCCGCCTCCCGCCGCCGCGCGCAGCCATGTCCGAGGAAAAGCCCAAGGTAAGGGCCGGCGGGCGCGGGGCCGGGGCCCCTGGGTCGGCCCCGCGCTCGCGCCGTCCCCGCCGCCCCCCGCCCCGGTCCGCGCCCGGCACTCTCCGCCACCTCGGGATGGAGGGGGAAGGGGAGGAGGTGTCTGCGGGGTTTCCCCGCGCCCTGGGCCTCCTGCCCCTCCCCCCGCACGCCGCGCCGCTCCCCTCCCCCTCCTACACGGCTCCGCCCCGCCCAGGCCCCGCCCTGCTGCTGCTCCGCCCCGTCCAGGCTCCGCCCCGGCCCCGCCCCGGCCCGGCCCCGCCCCGAGGCGCTCCTCGCCCCACCCAGGGTCCGCCCTGACTGTCCGGGTCCCGCCCCTCGGCTCGTGGGCGCCTTGCCGTTCTCGGAGCCTCGCTCCGGCGGACCTTGGACACAGCGGCGGGGGGCGCGTCCCCTGACCGGACCCTCCCCGCCGGGACCCCTGAGCCACCTCCGGATTCACCCTCCCTCTCCTCCCATCCGCGACCCTATCCGGGACCTACCCCTAGCCTTGACCTTTGCCCCACTACCCCTTTCTCTCCGGGGCCGTGCTTTCCCAGGACCTTTCTCGCTGAGACCTTTCCCGGCTGCTGCCCTTTCGGACCCCGCGGTCCGCGCCTCCGCCCTGCGGGGTCTGGACGATCCCCTTTATGTCTTCGTAGGGCGCGGAGAGGGCGCACGCTGGGTACCCGCGGCGAGCCCGCCCCAGCCGCGTCCTGCTGCGCCCTCCAGTGTGTGCCCTCCCTTATTCATCGAAGTCCTCGGAGTGTGTGCCCGCCCACCTCTCCATCACCTCCTCCGGTGTGCGCTCCGCCCTCCCCGTCGCGTTCTCTACTGTGCACCTCCCCCTTACCTACCGCGTCGGGGTCGCTGTCCTGTCCTCCTCCCCATCACACCCTCTGACGTGTGCTCCCCCCCTTCCCGTCGCGCCCTCTGCGGTGTGCTCCCCATCCTTTTGGGGCTCCCTGGTGTTGGCCCCTCACTTCGGTGCGTTGGCAGTCAGTTCTTAGGAAGATCCGACGTTATGTTACCTGCTCTTATTGTGTGTGTGTGTGTATTTTTTGTCTGCACTGTTGGGGTCTATTTTTTTTTGCCCACGTGGAAGATCAGCTGAGCTGAGTGCTTTGCATATAGGTGGCCTCCGACGTCAGCCTGTTTGGTACTGGAGATGGCACCCCCTCTGCACAGACCGGAGCCCAGCCTCCGTACACACAGGAGGCAGAGCTGGGGTTGGGTGGACCCTCCCGGAGCCCCCGTCAGGCCTTGGTGGAAGCTCGCACCGTCCTCGCTGTGACTTGAGAAGAGGTCACACTCCCGCACAGCCTCCTCGTTCCAGATGTGGTCGGAGCCTTTGCTTTTTACCAGCTCAGCCTTTATACCAGTTTCCCATCTTGGGCGGATTGTCTTCAGTGAGGCAAATACTAAAGGCCTTTACGGTTCTCTGGGGCTTCCTCTGACTGACGCGTAAATACGTGCGGCACTCGGTGGCTTTGCTGTACTTAAACTTTACTGTTGGGTGGTCGCCTTCTATGTTCCAGTTCAGTTGAGTGAACTTGTTTTTACTACTACTTTAAAGAAAAGATGTTTACTTATTTATTTTGAGACAGAGCATGCAGGGGAGGGGCAGAGAGAGACGGAGAGAGAGGACCCCAAGCCGGCTCCGCACTGTCAGCACAGAGCCGGACACGGGGCTCAAACCCATAAACTATGAGATCGTGACCTGAGCCGAAATCAAGAGTCGGATGCTCAGCTGACTGAGCCCGCCAGGTGCCCCTGTTTTCACTACTTCTGAACTGAGGCAGGGCTGTGCCCTGTGAGCCTGGAGAGGGCAGGAGGCACGATCCCAAGCCATCACGGTGCTGGGATAAAACCTTGTGGGTCAGTTGGGAAAACAGCCCTCTCTGGTTGAGGCAGAGGGTTGACCTTAGTGATTTGAGGTCATTGTTTCTTTTCTTTCATTCCTGTTTACTAGGAACTCGCTAGGGGTCTGGGACAGGCCATTGGTTTAAGCAGGGAGAGGGGCTTGTGACCTTCCCTGCCCCCACAGCCCCCGAGGGAGCTGGTGCCCCCAGCACCCTCCCTGAGCCCCTCCTGCCATGTTCCTCCACCTGGACTTGCAGCCACCGCCTGGCTTGTTTGCGTCCTGGACGCTGTGTCTGTTTGTTTTGACACGTCGATATCTTTTCGTTAAAAAAGCAAATGCGTTCTCTATCCACATGCAGAAGAATGAAGTTGGACTCTTACCTCACACCATGCACAAAACAACTTGAACTAGATCGGGGACCCAAATGTAAGACCTGAAACAAAACTCTCAGGAGAAGACCTAGGACAAAAGCTTCCTGACATTGGACTTGGCAACGACTTCCTGGATGTGACAGCACAGACACAGCAACAGAAGAAAAAAATAGACAAATCGCACTATTTGAAAATTAAAAATTGTATGCATCAAGAGACACCATCCGTAGAGTCCGAAGCACCCCACAGAGTGGGAGAAAATATTTGCAAATCATCTGATAATGGGTTAATATCCAGAATATGTAGATCACCCTTAAAAACAGCACCAAAAAAGAACCTTATTCAAAAATGGACCAAACTCTTGAATAGACATTTCCCCAAAGAAGATCCGCAAATGGCCAAAAAGCACGTGACATATGCTCAGTGTTGCTAACGGGGAAACGCAAATCAAAACCCCAGTGAGATACGCCTCACACCCGCGGGGTGGCCGCTATAAGAAAACAGAAACACGCGTCGCTGGTGAGACCGTGCAGCTGTTGGGACGCTTGTGCCCTGATGGTGGGAATGTAAAATGGGGTGGTCACTGGAGAAACACTATGGGTGTCCCTAAAAAAATTAAAAATAGAACTACCGCATGCCCCTGCGATCCCACTTCAGGGCGTTGGCCCCCAAACCCCGAAAGCGGGGACTCCGAGCCACCCTTGTTCATCCACGTTCACTGCAGCGTCCTTCGTAATAGCCACAATGTGGAAGCAACCCAAGGGTCCTCAGTTCCACGGGATGAAAAGGGTTCCGGGGATGGATGCGGTGAAGGTTGTAGGACATCAGGAGTGTATTTCATCCCAACCTAAAGTGGTTAAACAGTAGATTTTATGTTCCGTGTATTCTAACACAAGACAAATTGAAAAAAAAAATTCTCTCTCTAAGCAGGTATGAATGCGGTACCCCGGATTGGATCCCAGAACAGAAAAGGACCTTAGTGGGGACATTGGGAAAATGCCAGGAAAGCTTGGCGTCCCGTTCCTAGAGACGCACGCCAGTGCTGGCTTCTCAGGTGCCAGATGGGTGTGGCGTGTGGGGTGCTGAGGTGAGAGGGAGCCGGCGAGGGGGGTGTGCGGCTGGAGCCCAGTTCTGCACCTTTTCTGTAAATTCCAAAATAAAAGCTTTATTTGAAAAAAAAAAAAAAAAAAAGCGCTCAATAAATGCATCCTTCGTCTCTGGGGAGAGGGGGATGCTCACGGGAGCGCCCCAGCTCCCACCTTGGACACCCGCTTGCACTGCCCGCTTGCCCACAGCGGAGTCCATGTTCCGGAGAAGGAGGCCACCAGTGCGTCCACCTGTGTCCTGGGGCTGCTGCTCTTCCGGAGCCCTCCGTGTCCCTAGCAACCCGCGTGCCTGGGCACCGAGGGAGGGATAGGAAAGGCCGTGGAGGCAGAGGCAGTACAGAGGAGCCCTGCCCCCTGCCCTCAGCCCTCGTGGGTCGGATCCCCCCACAGGACGTGCCAGAGAGAGGCGGGGGTGTGTGACAGTTGACATTAAACTTTATCTCTGAAAAGGCTCAGGCCAGCTTCGTCATTTTGTTCAAAACAAATGACTCCTGTCTTCCCCGGCAGTACCAGATAAGTGAGGTGGCCCTGTGCCCACAGCACCTGCCGTGGCCGCCCTCCATGGCTCTGGGCAGTGGCTCGGGGACCCAGGCATCCCCAAGAGCCTGCTGCTCAGGGTTCTCCTTCGTCGTGAACCTTCGTTGTCTTGTCTTCCCAGTCTGTATAAGTCTGTACAACCTGTGAGTGTGTAGTTTAAGAGTAATCTTATAACAAAGATGGAATTTTTTTCTAGATTTATTAAGCAGATTTTTTCCTTTGAATTTAGAATCTGAAAATTTTTTAGATTTGTGCTGTTTCCTCTCAGATGCTTAACAAATACAAGTTAAAAGTGAATTGTGTGTAAAAATGAAACAGTCATAGGAGTGACTCTAGATCGCAGGAGAACTTTAAGAGTTCAGTTTCATTTATTTATTAAAAAACTTTTTTTAACATTTATTTATTTTTGAGAGACTGAGCGTGAGCAGGGGAGGGGCAGAGTTACAGGGGGAGACATCTGAAGCAGGCTCCAGGCTCCGAGCTGTCAGCACAGAGCCTGACTCAGGGCTTGAGCTCACAATCCGCGAGATCGTGACCTGAGCCGAAGTCGGACGATTAACCGACCGAGCCACCCAGGCGCCCCTAGAATTCTGTTCGTTTTAAAGACTTACACCCCAGCAGTTACCCCCAGACTCGTGTGTGAAAATGGCAGCTATTTGGAGATGTGGTCCTGAGACCCGGTTTTGCGTGTCTTTGCAGGAGGGGGTGAAGACTGAGAACGACCACATCAACCTGAAAGTGGCCGGGCAGGATGGCTCCGTCGTCCAGTTCAAAATCAAGAGACACACGCCGCTGAGCAAGCTGATGAAGGCGTACTGCGAGAGGCAGGTGCGTGCAGCCCTGCCGAGGGCCAGGCCGTGCGGGCGTGTGCAGTGCGTGTGTCTTGTGTGTGCGTGCGGGTGTGTGCAGTGCGTGTGCATGTCCTGTGTGCGCGGGGGTGTGTGCAGCGTGTGCATCGCATGTGTGTGTCATGTGTGTGCATGGGTTTGTGTGTGCGCGTGCCCTGCGTGTGTGCGTGCGCGTGGTCTTCCTCGGGGGCAGGCAGTTATCCGGTGCCCCTGTTGGTCACCGCCATCAGCTCTTCCTCGTGCGCACCTGTCACACCGCCTGCCCTTCCTCCGGAGTCTGGCGGGTCCTCCTGATGCAGCCAGGGTCACGTTCAGCTGCAGAGCAGTGAGCGCGCGTGCGGCTCTGCGGCAGCCAGAACACGTGTGTGCGCACGCTGCCCTCCTCACTGCAGT
Organism: Panthera uncia; assembly: GCF_023721935.1. Taxonomy (NCBI): domain Eukaryota; kingdom Metazoa; phylum Chordata; class Mammalia; order Carnivora; family Felidae; genus Panthera; species Panthera uncia. The sequence goes on from NC_064810.1 coordinate 1,686,136, forward strand.
TTGCAGAAAGTGCTTGATTCCCTCCCTTTGCTCAGCCGTGGGCACAGCGGAGCGATTGGCCGGCACCCCCCGCGTGGTGGCGGGCCGGCCGCTGTAGCTGTCCTCCGGGTCAGCAGCGTCTCTACAGACTTGGGGCTCACACAACGCTTGTGCTTCCCGCCGCCGTGTCCCGTGTCCTTGTTCTCGCTCGGGGGCTCCCTTCGCCCCGGGGCTCTGCGCCACCCGAGGACCTACGTGGCGGCATCGCTGTGGCATCGCCGTGGCGCGTGGCCCGCCCGGCCTCTGCTCCCTTTGGTGGGAGGCGGCCTTGTCCGAATGCTTTGCAAATGCTGGTGGTTAGTTGGTTCCCGTCTTGGCTCTGATGATGCCTTGGGCTTGTTCTAAAAAACACTATAAAAATCCTATGTGCCGTCCTCTTTTTCTCCCTTCTTTTCAGACTTGCTCCTCGGAGGCGGTCACTCCCAGCCCCTTCAACTGTTTCTTTCGCTCTTTCTTGGTAAATAGGTTTCTGTTTCTGTTTCTTCATGTTTTTGGCCGTAGAGATTATTTTCCCCCAAGAAGGGTGGAAAGTCATAGCTCTCTGACCCTGCTGTCTGTTCACGTCCCTGCCCCTGTCCTTCCAGTAGATTGCCCTGGAATGTGCCGGGTGCTGCCCCGGGGCCCGGCTCCTGTCCATGTCGGGTTTCTGTTGGTCAGGTGGTGGTTGTGTGTGATTTTCTGGGTGTCCGTCAGTAACGTGTCAGCCACGGTCTCCACAAGTACCGTACCTCCACAGGACCTGGCCTTGGGCACTGCGGGCATATCTTTGGCGTCCGGCCGCCCTCCTGCCCCTTCCTGCCCGGGCCACACCGGTGGCACAGCTGTCATCGTGGAGCCACCCTGGAATCCATCTGGAGGCTTCTTGTGTGTCTTCTGGATGAATCTTCATCCCGTCTCCCAGCATCTTACTCGAAGGGTTATCAAGGGCAGCGTCTTTGAGACTCTGTTCTGAAAGTGATTTGCTTTTCATGAACCTTCACACTTCACTATTTGGCTGCACGTAGATTTCTAGGTTGAATTGCTAGAAAAGTCATTTTCTTTTTTTGGAGTTATCACCTTGCGTTCTTCTAATGTTGGTGGGGCGAGTTCGGGGACATTCTGATCCTCTGTCCTTTGAATGCACTTTGCTTTTCTCTGAGAGCTTTTGGGACCTCCTTCTCCTGTCTGGACACCTCGCCCTCATGTGCTTTGAGAGCACGATCGTCCCCTTCACTTTCTCGGTACTTTCTACTTTCTTTTGTCTAAAGTAATTTCTACACCCAATGTGGGGCTTGAACTCACGACCCTGAGATCAGGGGTCACATGCTCCACTGCACCACCGACTGAGCCAGCCAGGCGCCCCTCCGGTACTTTCCACATAGAAACTTTTCAGTTCAGGAAACACGACTTACGTTGGTTCTTCCGTGACTGGCCTTTCCCGTCCTGTCCCCCGTGTTCGGAACGCCCACGCATGTTGGAGTCACCTCTTCTGGAGCTGTCCCTCGAGATCATCGCTGCCCACCTGGCACTGACCGGGCTTTAGCGTTCCTGACGGTTTTTTTTCTGGAAGCTCCTCTCGACTTTCTGTTCCCACCTTATGCGGACAGACCTGCTTCTGTCATGACGTCTAATTTCCAAATGGTCTTCATTCCTCCCTGTTCTCTGAGGGTTTCTTTCCCCAATAGTCAGTAACGCTCGTTTTCTGCCTCCCGGAGGATTTCTAGTGTGTGTGACCGCTGGCCCCTCCCTTCCCCTGGGTCTGGTGCTTTCCTTCCTTGCTGGCTGCATGTCTCACGTGCCTGAGCCTGTCTTCACACGGCCTCCCAAGTCCTGGTGAACTGCTCATGTTTAAGAATGCAGCCCAGACAGCTGCTGACCCACTCGCCACCATGGGGTGACCTGCCAGGATTGGTGGTTTTGTGGGGGGGCTCCCAGGCGTCGCAACCTGTGAGGCAGCAGATCTCCCAGAAGGGGCCCCCCCGGGCTCCTGCCTGTGCCCTGGGGGTGCAGCCGGATGGGCGAAACGGGGCTGCCGTCACTCGTCCCTCGTATCCTGAGTCCAGGGCTCAGCGTTGACCTCTCCAGGAAGTAGACCTTTTGCCCTTGGGAGGTGCCAGCTGCTTGGGGCTTGGGGGGCCCCGATATGGGGGTCCAATAGGAACTTTGAGGCAGTCATCCAAAATCAGCTGCGTGCTACATCTCTGCCTCCGGGTGCCCGTGTGCAGGTCCCTAGGCCTCGGGGGGCTCCCTGTCTTGCCCCCACCGCCACCCTGACCTTGGGGTCTGGTGTCCACAGCCCCGCAGCCCCCAGCCAGCAGCCATGTCGTCTGCCTGCTGGCCCGTCTCCTCTCCTGTTTTCTTTGTCCTTCGTTGTTTTATGTCTTCCCAGGAGGTTCAGGGGGAGCAGAGATGCATGTTTTCATGCTGCCTGTTGTGTTCAAGCGAAGTCAGAATTGCTTTTTAAGAGGAGGTGCTTTTTCTCCTCAACCATGTTCGCCGTGCCCTGGGGACGAAGAAAGTCTGCCTGTGCTGCTCCCTGGACAGAAACGCTCTGCTGCAGCCCCTCCGGGCCCGGGGGTCAGGACTGCTTCCCATCTGCACGCGGCCCTTGACCACAGGCCTCGTCCTTACCTGACGGCTTCTCTTGGAGGAGTTTAAAAAAACATTTTTTTTTAAACGTTTATTCGTTTTTGAGAGACAGAGAGCATGAGTGGGGGAGGGGCAGAGAGAGAGGGAGACAGAATCCGAAGCAGGCTCCAGGCTCCGAGCTGTGAGCACAGAGCCCGATGCAGGGCTTGAACCCACGAGCTTCGAGATCATGACGTGAGCCGAAGTCGGAGGCTTAGCTGACAGAGCCCCCCCAGGCGCCCCTCTCAGAAAGTTTTCAAGGCGCCCCTCTCCAACAGTGTAGGATTGTGCTGGCTCCTCGAGGGAAATGAGGGGGTGGGTGGGGCCGGGCACTCGCAGCAGCTGGAGAGTGTCAGAGCAGTGGTTTCTGGAATTATCCCTGCTGGGGCATCACGTGAAAGAGATTGTAGGCCCACTGGCAAGCTTTTATAATCAAGTGGACCAAAAACCTCTATGTTCAGAATTCAGGTGTTTTGAGATAAATGTCTTATTTTTTGGAATTAATGTGTTATCTGGAAATATCTAATGATAATTGGTTTTCCTTTTCAGGGCTTGTCAATGAGACAGATTAGATTCAGGTTTGACGGGCAGCCGATTAATGAAACAGACACCCCTGCGCAGGTACGAAAGCTCCGTGTGTGTGCGCTTTCTGGCTCCTTCCCGCCGCGCTCGACCCGCTCCTGTTGGGAAGGGCTTGAAAGCTGCTGATGGGTGCTCATGCAGAATACTCTTCATTTCTTAATGGTTTTAGTTATTAGATTATTTAACTTTTCTTGGTCACGTACATTTCTGAGAGAGAGCGAGAGAGAGACCGAGCGTGAGTGGGGGAGGGGCAGAGAGAGGGAGACACAGAATCCGAAGCAGGCTCCAGGCTCCGAGCTGTCAGCACAGAGCCCTACCTGGGGCTCGAACCTACAAACTGTGAGATCATGACCTGAGCTGAAGTCGGATGCTTAACTGAGCCACCCAGGCGCCCCTAGGTTATTTCATTTTTAAATTCTGAATGTTCTGAAGTTTTTGAAATGAGAAACGTGCACTTGGTCACATAGCATCCTCCACACCGGGGGATGGGGCAGGAGGACCGGGTGCTGAGCGGCTGCGTCCGGGTCATGGACGAGGGTCACGCAGACCCACCTGGCACCTCTCCCGGACGTAGTTTCCACCCACCCCCCGTCTGGACGCCGAACTTGCAGCTCAGTTACTGTCCTGATTCTCGTGCCCTTTCCGTATTTATGCACGCGGGGCATGGGTGCCAAGGACGGGCACAGCCGTCGTTATCAGCCACGCGGTTTCTCCTCCGCGTAGCCCCCACACCCCTGTCCCGTCACCATGCATCACGCTGCGGTGAGGAGGGCTTCGGCCTTGAGGTCAGCAGGACGGCCTTGTGCTCGAGAGCCACTGACCCTCGCGGAGTCCCCACCTTCTGCGTCTGCAAAGTGGCGAGGGTGCCCGTTTTCTCCCCTTTGCGGAGTCGTGGGAATCGTGGGACTGGTTCGCATGTGGGGACCGCGCAGCCAGAGGCTGTGCCTCTGCCCGCCCCCGGGTGCCACGCGGCTGGCACCGGGGTCGGTCCGGAGGCGCCCCCCGCCGGCCCCAGCGCGCCTTCTCTGTGTTTCTGGGAAACCTTACCGCTTCCAGCCAAACAGCCTGTTTCAATTGGCAGAAGCTTCCTTGTGTTCAGAGAAGGGCGGACGAGGCGAGGTGGTCGTGTGCCCTCTGTGGGGGAAAGCAGCAGCAGGCGGGAAACGTTTGCGGCTTCCCTGCCCTGGTCTAGGGGGGAGAGGGAAGGGCCAGAGTGGGGCAGCCAGCGGTGCTCCCGCTTGTGCGGTTTAGATTCAGCCTGCTTTGGAGCTCACGGGCATGACCCCGCTGCGCCTGTCATGAGGTATGTGGTCCTGCTGGTCCCCAGGACTCCGCACCGCTCGTTAGAGGCGTCTGATTGGAAAACGATTTTGCGTCATGTTCAGTAAAAGTTGTATTTATTTCATTTTTTGTCAGAGAGGGGAGAGAGAATCTTAAGCAGGCTCCACGCTCTTGGCACGGAGCCTGACACGGGGCTCGGTCCCGTGACCCCGGGATCACGACCTGAGCTGAAACCAAGAGTCGGACGTTCGCCTGACTGAGCTGCCCAGGCGCCCCTCAGGAAAAATTTTAGACACTTGTTTATGTTTAAATGAGACGCAGTTTTTCTTTCTTTCAAAGGTACTATTTATTTTTTTAAGTAACCTGGGCACCCAACATGGGGCTCGAACTTACAGCTGAGATCGAGTCTCCTGCTGTACGGACTGAGCCAGCCAGGCGCCCCAGAGTCTTACTTTTTCCACCAGCGTCCTTAGCTTTGCGCGTTCTTTTGTAAGTTCCGTCAGGGGAGGCTTGGGGGTGGACAGGGCTTCTTGGAGATCCAAAACCAGCATCTTTTCCCTGCACGGGACACACGAGGACGGGTTTGGGGACGGCGTCCTCCAGGGTGAGGAAGACGGGTCCGTTCTGTGACAGTGAGGAAAGTAACCGCTGTCGCTCTCTCCCCGTGCCCGTCACGCCGGCCCCCGCCAGCTGGAGATGGAGGACGAGGACACCATCGACGTGTTCCAGCAGCAGACGGGAGGCTCGCGGGACAGCCGCTGTCGCTAAGGGCGCCGCCTCTACAAGGACCGTCCCCACCGTGTCTTCGGCCTTGCGTCTGCTGTTGAATAGTGAACAAGTGGCCATGCCAGTCACAAAGGAGTCTGCAGAGACCCGAGGACAGTCACCAAAATTACTTTCCTCTCTGACATTTTGCGAGGGCAATTCAGAACTCTGTCTGCAGGGGGCCACCGCTGACACCCGGCCAGTCACACTTGTCTTTGCGTAAGATGAGTTGCGAGGTTTCTTTTGGTTTGTTTTTGCTTTCATTTTCGTCCCCCCTCCCCCCGCCGCCCCAGAACATTGGCCCAAACTGTGGTCTGCAGGTTCAGTTTTCGTCTAGATGGGGATCTTACCCCAGGTATTGAGCGCCACCCTCCCCCCCCCGCCCCCGCATATTCCAGCTGAGAACTCCCAGCACCACAGTGGGGATGCTTCCATTGGACAGGTTTTGGGGGCAATTTGGCGATGGAGACAAAGTGTCACTATTTTGTATAGGACAGGTTTTTAAAATGCTAAGTGTTGCATTTTAGAATATGGTAAAGTTGAAGGGAAAATACTGGAATGTGTTTTTAAAAGGTAAAATGAAGGATAACCAGGTCCTTCAGTAACATGGCGCTGGGTGCCCCGCTCCTCGAGTGGCCCTGTGGTCGGGGTCTGGGGTCCAGGAGCCATCGCCACCCACTGCCTGGTGCCCGGTGCCACGGCACGGGCAAAGGTCAATGCAGCAAAAACCCTTTTCCCCTGAATAGAGACGAAAGGAACCCCCACATTTCTCACTTGGTAATAGTGCCGTGGCCTCAGATTTCTCCTCGCATTTGCTTCGGACGAATAATTATGGTCTATATATTAAAAAGCAAGATTCAGTATTGCACTTAACGTTTTTGTGTAAAAGACCTGCTTCCAAGTGTGTTACCAGTGAAGCCCACGGAAAGGTGACCCCGCGTTGCCCTCCTGGACTTGGGCTGTGCTGCTTTGCAAACAGCTACGGGGTTTACGCTTTAGTACGTGATTGCAGTTCTGTGAGATGTTTTGGGATCTGTACCAATTAAGCCCTGATAGATTTCTTCCTGTCGTTCTGTATGGACCCACTGCTGCCTTGTTCTAGTCCCGGAGTGTGACCATGACCGTCCTCTCTTGCTTGCCTGAAATCTTGCTGAAGATGTTCGCATTTCCTTTGTGTTTTGCTGTTTGGGCATGGGTGGGACGTCTGCTGGCTCTGTTGTGTTTATTCCCCAATTTGTACATTATTTGTTGTCCTTTGCTACTGTAAACAGTAAATATAGTTTGGTATTCTGTCTCTTGGCTTGTCTTAAATACTGCATTTGGCCATTGGGGCCTATGTCACAATTCCGTATCTGTACGGACCGTGCAGCGAGGCACATACACTTGAAGGCCGGTTATCGAAAAGTAAGTATTCACCTGATGGCTGCCGTCTGCATCCTTGCAGCTAAACCCACGCCAGTCCCGGCATTCTCCTGCCGAGGGGGGCACCCCCTCATTCCTCATGAGCTCTGCCAGTCAGCAGCTGAACCAGCGGCATGGCACTTTTCCTCTCTGGGGTGTCGTGTGTAAAGACAGGGCAGATTTTGGGGGCAGATGAATATGGACGTTGGTCTGGGCTTCTCAAGTTTTTGGTGTTTGAATACAAGGCTACTTTCCTTTGTGCAGTGAACAGCCTACTTACTTACGATACTTTGTATACCCTTACTCTAAAATAGGCGTACTTGGGAGGTTTGTTTGCATTGTTTAATTTCATTCAATTCAGTAAATACTGCCATGCCCAGGTACCAAAGCTGCATCCATGAACAAATCAGACAGAAACTCCTTGTCCTCGTGGAACATGTAAACTCTCTATTTACAGGAGACAGATTAATAACAATAAATCAATTTTATATTATGCTAATAGATTATATAGGGCATTATATGGCAAGTTCTATAGAATAATAGGTAGGATGTAAATGTGGAGATGAAAACTTGTTTTTTAAAAGGTGTACATGTCTTTGCATGGGAGAGCCATAAAGGAGTAAATGTGTTTACTTTCTCTGAAGCCAGCCAGTGGGGTTCTAAGAAAACATTCTAAGAAACAAATCACAGTGGGTCATCTGGGAATAGAACCACCATAACATGAAAAAAAGGGCTGTTTATCCCCATGTTACACAATCGTGCAGAAGCCTGAGAAGCAAGGAGCTGGAAGGGGTGGCTGGAGAAAGCCACTCCTAGCCAATCCCAGCTAGGGCGCCGCTGCCTCAGGGCCACGCTGGTTGGCACATGGGCAGGTGGGTAGAGGAGGAGTTGCTACTTTTCCCTCTTTGGCCTTCCTGGAGCTCCTCTCTTCGTGGAGGGGTTCCTGTGGGGCCACGCTGATGCAGAAGAAAACCACCCTGGCACCAGTCTTCTTCCAACCTAAGGCCTGTCTGAAGGAAGTCAGGGGGGCATCAAATGCCTTCTTTGTGGATCTTCTTGCTTTCACTGCATTGGGCCTGAAAGTCACTCTGAAATGGTCCTGTGCCACAGATGTAATTTTTTTAAAGTTTATTTTGAGAGAGAGGGAGAGTGCCAGCAGGGGAGGAGCAGAGTATCCTAAGCAGGACCTGCGCTGTCAGTGCAGATTCTGGTGCCGAGGTGGAGTTTGAACTCATGAACCATGAGATCGTGATCTGAGCCGAACTCCAGTCCCACTCTTAACTGAGCCACCCCGGCGCCCCCCCACAATGTGTACTTTAACGGATGGGTAGGATCTTCAATTTTTATCTCCGTTCTCTTTAAAGAATATACACCTGGAATGAAATCTGCTCAGGCATCAGTCTACCTGCCCTCGGTTCCCACCGAGTGATGGAGGCAGGATGGAGGCTGCTACCCTCCGTCTCCATACTTTGTCCCCGTCCTGTCCCCCAGGCGCCACCCTCCGTCTCCATGGACGTCCTGTCCCCGTGCTGTCCCCGTCAAGTCCCCCAGGCGCCACCCTCCGTCTTCATGAACGTCCTGTCCCCGTGCTGTCCCTCGTCAAGTCCCCCAGGCCGCCGTCCTCCGTCTACCCGTCCCTCATTCCAGTTCTCCATCTCCATCCCTGGTCCCGATCCTTTAATCAGACCTTCCTGGGACACCACCGGTAGGATGTAACCCGCTCTGGGCGCCCGCGGCTCCGGGATCTCCCGGAAGACCCAGGCCCTCCAGGAATCTGGATCCCCGGGAGCGACGTTAACCCACAGAGGGGCCGAGGCCCTGGCGTTGGGTAGGAACCTCGGAACCCCGCGATCAGGCCGTCCCGGCCGCCGCGCCTGCGCCGCTCCCCGTGGCGACGGCGCCACCGCGCACGCGCACGCCGCGTCCCGGAAGGGTTTCCGGGTCCCGGCGTCGACCCGGAAGCAGCCCTGCGGTGGGCGGGAGAGGCCGGCGTTTGGGAGGGGAGGTCGCGCAGCATAGCTGTTGCCAGGACGATGGCGGGGACGGCGCTCAAGAGGCTGATGGCCGAGTACAAACGTGAGTGCGGGGTCCGCGCCTCCAGTCTGGGGACCCGCTCCTCCCCCCCCGCCCCGTCCGTCCGCCCCGTGTCCCGCGCGTCCCTCGAGCTCGCGCCCCCCCTCTGCCGACCCCGGGCCCTGCGCCCCCCTCCTCCAGTCCCCGGGCTCCCACCCGGCGGTAGAGTCCCTGCTCGGGGAGGCCCAGGGCGCACACGGCCGTGTGTGGCGGCCTGCGTTGGTGGAGATGTGGGAGCCGTGGACGCCGAAAGCACTGAGTCATGCCCGCTTGTTCCCGCGTAGGCGCGGGGACGGGAGTTTGGTCCTGGGAAACCGTGAGCCCTAACAGTCTGCGGTCCCCTTCCTCCGCTGCGCCCACTGCCTGCTCTTGACTTCATACACGAACTCGTAAAGGGAACCCTTGGAAAAGGACAGTCGGCATCACTACTCCACGAGTTTAGCAATGCGTAAACAGTTCCACGCAGCCTTTGTTTTTGTCTTTGGCTCCTTTAGTAATTTAGAGGACTCCCTCATTCCAGCCTTGCAGGAAAACCGGAATTGCCTACTGAGAAGCTGAAACCAAAAGCGTATGGAGAAAAAGCGCATTGTGATGCATTTGGGGTGAAAGGTCAGATTTGGCTTTCTCTTTAATAACGGAACAGTTTTTGAGTAGTGCCACCTGTCACGCTTCCTAGGTGGTGCCCAGAGAGCCTCCTTTGTGCTTTCCTCGCCAGGGAAAGGTTTTAATGTTTGGGGAAAGTAAAGGGAGAAACGAAAGACGAAGAACATTCCGTGTTCTGCCTTTTGACAGCCCCGTTGGGAGAGTTGCCAGGAGAGGTCATGGGTGAAACGGATGTGTGGCAGGTGTCGTGAGCTGCTGGTGGAGACGGGGTGGTCGCCCGCGTGTGGGTAAGAGAGGGTCTCTGCAGCCGCAGTCCCGGTTCAGCTGCTGCTTGTTAGCTCTCCGGCCCAGGCCTTGACCTCTGCACTTTGGTCCTCTGGGAAGGTTAATGCTTTTCAGGATACTTGATAGATAACTCTGATTTTGGTAGCTGGTGTTGTTAGGGTGACATTGAGAGTACTTTAGAAGAAAGTTGAAAGTAGGCCAGAATAATGACTGTAATAAAAATAATTGGTAAAAATGCACGGAGCTCAGTCCCGTAACCGGGTTGGTGGCCCTGCACGTGGAGGGTCCGCGTTCGGCGGGAGCACACCAGGGTGATTCACGTGTGGGCTCATTAAAGAAATGTTTAAACACTGCTCGCTGCCAGTGTCCCCTACAGTGGGAGTGTCTTTGAGAGACTTGGGGGCAGAGTATGAACGGAGGGTTGGGTGGGAGCGGGGCACCGTTGCCTGTGTCCTCACGGGAGACCTGGCCGGGGGTCATATGTGTGGGAACACCTGTCATTCCTGCCTTCCCCGTCCGTGCTTCGGTGTCTGTCTTAGGCTGTTTAGCCCTGTTTCTAGACTTCGGGAAAAGGTTATTTTCTTGTGTCTTTAGGGAAGGAATCTGTTAAGCCTGCAAGGGGAATTAAGTTCAGGCTGCTGCTTCAGTCCAGTCTCTGCATTGTTGAACTTGTATTTCCTAAGGATATTGGCGGTAGCCAAGGTTACTCTTCCCTTTACTGTACTTGCAGAAACTTCATCCGTTATTTCAACCATGTTGTCATTTTGCAGTAATAAAACACAAATAACACCTGACTTCCAAAGCCGTATCACAGAAGGGTATCGTATGCATTTTTATGTGTTAATGTGACTTCTCGGAGTCCGTGGGAAGGCAGAGCCCTGAGGAGGTCTCCTGAGCTTGCCCCCCTGGTGATCCTGTCGGACGCTAATCTGGGCGCTGCTGTGAAGGCCCCCCCGCAGGTGTCACAGGTTACTAAACAGCCGTCGTGCGGGTAGGGAGATCATCCTGGGTTACTGGGGTACAACCCGTTAACCACACGAGGCCCCGGAACAGAAGAGGCGGGAGAGGAGAGGCAGGAGGGGGCGTCTGAGACGTGCAGAGCACGAGGAGGACTCCACCTGCCGTGGCTGGCTCTGGAGAGGCCAGGAACAGAGGGGCGTGGGTGGCCCGAGAGCGTGAGACCCGTCGCTGGCCGACAGCGGTGAGGACCGGGAGCCTCCGTCCCACGGCTGCAGGGAACTGGATTCTGCCGCCAACCTGAGTGGATCTAGGCAGTGCCCTGCCTTGACCGCTGCCCTGTGAGAGTAGAACCACCTGCCCCTTCTGACACACGGAAACCGTGAGGTCATCGGTGGGTGTCGTTTTAAGCCGTTGGGTTTGTGGTGATTTGTCCCATCAGCGATAGAAGATGAATGCAGTATGTTACTGAGGGGGTTCTGTGGTTGCTGTATCTTAGAATCATCGTAAATTCCATTTGGTGACTCTCATCTTGTGTGAATTAGCATCCGGTTTGTCTTACCACACCGTAAGGTGACTCATTCATTGTAAAGGTGGACTTTGCAGGAACGACCTTTCTGTGAAATGGGGTTTCAGTGGATTGGGACAGGGTTCAGGCATACTTTATCGTATTTGGGAATAGTCACAGGCCTGCAGAAATTTCGAGGGGCGGAACCTTGGATATGATTCTGTACAGCCCCTGGTTTTCCAAATTGTGTAGGCAATTGAGTAACAGAGGCGAAACGATTGGCCTAGCTCCTTACGGCCGGGAAAAAGGAGAACCAGAAAAAGAACCCAGATATTTTAAACGGGTGTCTTTGCTTGACGTTCTGTCGTCACCCATCACCCAGCCTTCCCGAGAAGGTTCAAAAACAGACAGGTATTGGGTTCTGGGGGTTTCCTCAAGAAGGCTAAGTGGCTAACAACAGAAGTCTGCTCTGTCGCTGTTGTGGAGGCCTGGCGTCCCGACTCAGTGTTGGCCGGGCCACGCTCTGCAAGCTCTAGGGAGGAGTCCCTCTTGGCCTCCTGGAGCTTCCGGTAGTTGCCGGCAATTTTTGCTGCTCCTTGGCTTGTGGCAGCGGAACTCACATCTCTGCCTGTCTTCCCTCTTCTGGAGGTGCCCGTCATAGCTTTAGGACCCACCCCTATCCCATGTGACCCGTTTTAACTGCAGTCCATCTGCAAAGCCCCCATTTCCAAACAGAGTCACATCTGGAGATTCTGGGGGACATTATTCAGCCTAGTTCAGTGTTGAATAAGAACCTCAAACTTGCTCGTGTAAAACTGATCTCTGGCTCCTCCTGCACCATTGCTGCTCCTACAGTCCCCGTGCCTCCCTTGGTGGCAGTCGTGTTCTTCCAAGTTTTGGGGCTCAAACCTTAAATTCACCCTTGATGACTCACTTTTTTTTTTTTTTAAGTGTATTTGTTTTGAGAGAGAGCACAAACTAGGGAAGAGGCAGGGAGAGAGAGGATCTCAAGCAGGCTCTACAGCACAGACCCCTCCATCTCAGGAACTGTGACACCACAAGGTGAGCTGAAATTGAGAGCTGGACGCTTAACCGACTGAGCCACCCAGGCGCCTCTGTGTTTAATTTTTTTATTTTTATTTTTTTAAATATTTGTTTATTTCTGAGACAGAGAGAGAGACAGACAGACAGACAGACAGACACACAGAATCCGAGGCAGGCTCCAGGCTCTGAGCTGTCAGCACAGAGCCTGATGCAGGGCTCGAACTCATGGACTGTGAGATCATGACCTGAACTGAAGTCGGACGCTCAACGGACTGAGCCACCCAGGCACCCCTGTGTTTAACTTTTAAAGGAGCAACCAAGCAATTTTTCTGACTGGTTGTACCACTTTACGTTTCTGCCAGCAGCGTATTAAGGAGTTCCACTGATTCTGCTCCCCTGTCCACACTTCGTATGCTGGGTTTTTACATATTTAGCTGTTCTAGAGTGGTATGGTGTCTCATTGTAGTTTTTATTTTAAAACATCTTAATTCTGCCATTTTCTGTCCTTGTTTTTCAAATTCAGTTTTTACCTTAAGTTTATTTACACTAAAAAACAAACAAACCATCACAGTTCACTCATTTCTCCCACCCTCCCACTGCCTTGCCTCTGGCAACCATCAGCCTGTTCTTTGTATCTATGAGCTTATTTTTTTTAACGTGTATATATTTTAGGTATGTATAATACATATATTTTGATATATATATATTTTCTTACCGTATATAACCGATTTTTTTCGGTTTTCCAGTACATATATAAAAGTATGTTTACACTGTACTGTAATCCGTTAAATGTGCAATAGCATTATGTCTAAAAAGAACCAATGTACCTACCTGTGTTTGCCCCATTGCATATCAGCTGCTTTGTTGTAAGTTGATTTGACCATATATGTGTGGGTTTATTTCTGGGCTGTTTTGTTTCTGTAATCCATGTGTCTGTTTCTATGCCATTTCTACACTGTTTTAACTACTACGGCATTGTATTATAGTTTGAAATCAATGAGCCTGATTCTCCAGCTTTGTTCTTTCTCACATTTGGCTACCCTGGGTATTTAATGGTTCCATGCAAATTTTTGGGGTGTTCTATTTTTTGAAAAATGTCATTGGAATTTTGATACGGATTGTATTGAATCTATATATTGCTTTGTGTAGTATGGACTTTTTTTTTTTTATTTTTTTATTTTTTTTATTTTTGGGACAGAGAGAGACAGAGCATGAACGGGGGAGGGGCAGAGAGAGAGGGAGACACAGAATCGGAAACAGGCTCCAGGCTCCGAGCCGTCAGCCCAGAGCCTGATGCGGGGCTCGAACTCACGGACCGCGAGATCGTGACCTGGTTGAAGTCGGACGCTTAACCGACTGCGCCACCCAGGCGCCCCGTATGGACTTTTTAATAGTATTAATTCTTCCATTCCATGAGCATGAAGTATCTTTCCATTTGTGTCTTCAGTCTTTCATTAATGTCTTGTCATTTTCAACAAACAGGTCAGTCACACTCCTTGGTTAAATATATTCCTGGGTGTTCTATCTTTTTAATGCAATTATAAAAGGGATTTTTTTTTTTTTTTTTTTTTTTACTTTCTCTTTCTGATAGTTCACTATCAGTGTATAGAAATGCAACAGAGGGGCGCCTGGGTGGCGCAGTCGGTTAAGCGTCCGACTTCAACCAGGTCACGATCTCGCGGTCCGTGAGTTCGAGCCCCGCGTCAGGCTCTGCGCTGATGGCTCGGAGCCTGGAGCCTGTTTCCGATTCTGTGTCTCCCTCTCTCTCTGCCCCTCCCCCGTTCATGCTCTGTCTCTCTCTGTCCCAAAAATAAATAAAAAACGTTGAAAAAAAAAAATTAAAAAAAAAAAAAAAAAAAGAAATGCAACAGATTTTGGGGCACCTGGGTGGCTCACTCAGTTAAGCATCAGACTTCGGCTCAGGTCATGATCTCGCGGTCTGTGAGTTCGAGCCCCGCGTCGGGCTCTGTGCTGACAACTCGGAGCCTGGAACCCGTTTCAGATTCTGTGTCTCCCTCTTTCTCTCTCCTCCCCCACTCATGCTCTGTCTCTCTCTTCTCAAAAATAAATAAACGTTAAAAAAAAAATTTTAGAGATGCACCAGATTTTTACGTATTGGTTTTGTACCACTCAACTTTATTGAATTTATTTTAACGATTTTCTGATGCCGTCTTTAGGGTTTTTTAATGTATAATATCTTGTCGGCCTCAGATAGTGACAGTTTTGCTTCTTTTCTTTCCAATTCGGATACTTTTTCTTTCTTTCTTTTTTTTTTTTTTTTTTTTGCCTAAGTGCTCGGACAAGGGTTTCAAATACAATGTGGAATAACAGTGGTGAGGATGGGTTTTCTTGTCTTGTTCCTGGTCTTAGAGGAAAGCCTTTCAGCGTTTCACTATCGAGTATGGTGTTGGCTGTTGGATTTTCATCTATGGCCTTTATTATGTTGAAGTATGTTCTGTCTGTACTTACTCTGTGGAGAGTTTTTATCATACGTGGACACTGAATTTTGTCAAATGCCTTTCTGCATCGATTGAGATGATCATACGGTTTTCATCCTTCATTTTGTTAATGTGGTGGATTACATTGATTTGCAGATACTGAACTGTTCTTGAATTCCTGGAATAAATCCCACTTGATCATGGTGTATGATCCATTTAATATATTGTTAAATTCAGTTGCTAATATTTTGCTGAGGATTTTCACATCTGTGTTTACCAGGGATATTGGCCTGTGACTTTCTTGTGGCAATCTTGTGGTTTTGGTATTGTGGTGATCCTAGTTTCATAAAATGTTCCCTTCCTCCCCTCCCGTTTTCTTTCTTTCTTCTTTTCCTTTCCTTTCTTTTCTCTCTCTTTTTTTGGAAGAGTTTGAAAAGAACTGGTATTAGTTAATTCTGTTTTGAACATTTGGTAGAATTCACCAGTGAAGCCATCTGGTCTTGGACTTTTGTTTCTTGGGAGGTTTCTGATTATTGATTCAATCTCCTTACTAGTAATCAGTTCAGATTTTCTATTTCATCATGATTCACTCTTGGTAGGTTATGTGTTTGTGTATCCATTTCTTCTAGATTGTCCAATTTGTTGGCATACGATGGTCCATAGTAGTTTCTTATGGTCCTTTGTGTTTCTGTGGTGTCAGTCGTAACATCTCTTTTGTCATTTCTTTCTTTCTTTCCTTTTTTTTTTAAGTGTGCTCCATGCTAGGCATGGAGCCCAGTGCAGGGCTTGAACTCATGGCCCTGAGATCGAGACCTGAGCGGGTGCAAAGAGTTGGACACGTAACTGACTGAGCCGTCCAGGCACCCCATCATTTCTGATGTTTCTCTTCTCGAGTCTTGTCTCTGTCTTGGCGAGTCTGGCTAAAGGTTTATCACCATTATCTTTTCAAAGAACAGCTCTTCGCTTCATTGATCACTTCTATTGTCTTTTTAGTCTGTTTCATCTATTTCTGCTCTAATGTTTGTTATTTCTTTCCTTCTACTGACTCTGGGCTTTGTTTTTTCTTTTTTCTAGTTTCTTGAGTTGTAAAATAAGGTTTAGTTGAGATTTTTCCTGCTTCTTGGCAGAGGCATTTATCACTATGAACTTCTCTCTTAGAACTGCTTTTGCTGCATCTATAAATTTTGGTACGTTACATTTCCTTTTTTTGGGGGGGATCATAAGGTATTTTTTTATTTCTCTTGATTTCTTCTTTGACTTATTGGTTATTCAGTAGCATGTTGTTTAACCTCCACGTATTTGTGAATATTCCAGTTTTCTTCACGTAAGTAATTTCTAGTTTCATACCGTTATCAGAAAAGATGCTTTATATGATTTCAGTCCTTTTACATTTGTTAAGACTTATTTTGTGTCCTAACAGGTGATTTGTCTTGGAGAACTTTCCACCTGCACTTGTGAAGAATGTGTATTCTGCTTTTGTATGGAATGTTCTGGTTCATCTGGTCTAATGTGTCATTTAAGGCCAGTGCTTTCTTATATTTTTGTATGTAAGTGGGATATTAATGTCCTCTACTGTTGAGTTGCTGTGTCTCCCTTTAGGTCTGTTAACATTTGCTTTGCATATTTAGGCGCTCCTGTGTTGGGTGTGTAAATATTTACAAGTGTATCTTACTGTTTGAATGGCTCCTTTAGCGTTATGTAATGCCTTTCTTTTGTCTCTTTGTTTTAAGTCTATTTTCTCTGATGCGAGTATAGCTGCTCCAGATTCCTTTTGGTTTCCATTTGTGTGGAACAGCTTTTTTTTCTTTTCTTTCTTTCTTTTTTTCAATCCCTTCACTTTCAGTGTGTGTGTGTGTCCTTAAATTTGAAGTGAGTTTCTTATAGGCAACGTATAGTTGGGTCCTATATTTTAATCTGTTCAGCACTCTGTGTCTTCTTTTTTTTTTTTAAATTTTTTTTTTTTCAACGTTTTTTTTCAACGTTTTTTATTTATTTTTGGGACAGAGAGAGACAGAGCATGAACGGGGGAGGGGCAGAGAGAGAGGGAGACACAGAATCGGAAGCAGGCTCCAGGCTCCGAGCCATCAGCCCAGAGCCTGAGGCGGGGCTCGAACTCACAGACTGCGAGATCGTGACCTGGCTGAAGTCGGACGCTTAACCGACTGCGCCA
>NC_064810.1:1702898-1731595 GCF_023721935.1 Panthera uncia
CCTGGCTGAAGTCGGACGCTTAACCGACTGCGCCACCCAGGCGCCCCAGCACTCTGTGTCTTCTGATGGGAGAATTGAGTGCATTTACACTTAAAGTAATTACTGACAGGCACGTGCCTGTTGCCATTTTTGTTGTTTTCCGACCGTTTCTGTAGTTTCTCTCTGTTCCTTTCTTCTTTTCTGTTCTCTTTGTGCTTTGATGACTTCGGTGGTATGCTTATGTTCCTTTTCTTTCTTTTTTGTGTATTTGCTACAGGGTTTGTCTTTGTGGCTACCACGTGGCTCACATGTGACAACTTCTGTACAGTCTGTTTTCAGTTGATAATAAGTTTGATCCCATTCTAAAGCTCAATACTGTTGTTCTCCCTTCACCCCATATTTGATGTTTTTGATTCACACTTTACATTAAAAAAAAAATTTTTTTAATGTTTTATTTATTTTTGACAGAGAGAGAGAGAGAGACAGACAGACAGAGCATGAGCGGGGGAGGGGCAGAGAGAGAGGGAGACACAGAATCTGAAGCAGCTCCAGGCTCCGAGCTGTCCGCACAGAGCCCGACGCGGGGCTCAAACTCACACTGTGAGATCATGACCTGAGCTGAAGTCAGACGCTTAACCGACTGAGCCACCCAGGCGCCCTGACACTTTACATTTTTTTAATGTGTGTGTCCTTTAACTAGTTTTTGTACTTACAGTTATGTTTACTACTTACGTTTTTTAACCTTCATGCTAACTTTGTAAGTGATTAACCCAGTATTTTTACTATATACTTAACTTTCCAGTGAGATTTATTCTTTCACATGTGTTCTCGTGAACACCCTTTCTTTTCAGCTTAAAGAATTCCCTGTAACAAGGCCGGGTTAGTGGTGATGAACCCCTTTAGCTTTTGTTTCTCCGGAGAGCCCTTTATCTCTCCTTCACTTCTGAGTCGTAACTTTGCCGGGGAGAGTATTCTTGGTTGCAGATTTTCCTTTCAGTGCTTTGAATGTATCGTGCCTCTGCCTCTGGCCTGAAAAGTTTCTGCCGAAAAGTCTGCCGATAACTTAGCATCACGTACGTGTACATAACAAGTGGTTTTCATCTTGCTGCTTTGAAGATTCTCTCCTGGCTTTTACTTTTTGGTAGGTAATTATAAGGTGTTTTATGTGGGTCTCTCTGGGTTCTTCTTCCTTGAAACTCTCTGGGCTTCTTGGATCTAGATGCCTGTTTCCTTCCCCAGATGAGGGAAGTTTTTAGCCATTACTTCTTCAAGGAGATTTCTGACCCTTTCTCTCTCCTCCTCTGGAAGCCCCATGATCCAAATATTAGTCTACTTGATGTCTTAGGAGCTCCTAACAGTCTTCACTTTTTTTCATTCTTTTTGCTGCTCTCATTGACTGAGTTCCACTGACCTCAAGTGGCTGATCCTTTCTTCTGCTTCATCTGGTCTGTGTTTCAGTTCAGCCGTTCTGTTGTTCACTCTGCGATTTCTCTTTGGTACGTTCTTATATTTCCCACCTCTTTGTTGAGGTTTTGTGTCCATCGGTTTTTCTCCTGTTTGGTGAGCGTCTTCGTGACCATCACTTTGAACTCCTTATCGGTAAACTGTCTCCGTTTCACTGAGATGCTTTTTCCTGAGGTTTTATCTTGTTCTTTCCTGGGAACATATTCCTGTTTGTCCATTTCGCTGGACTGTCTGAGTTGGTCTCGATACCAACTGGGAACACCCCCCTCTCCCAGCCTGGAAGGAGCGGCCTCGTGTAGGAGATGAACCTCGTCATTCAGTCCCGTCCCGGCTTTCGGTTGTCACTCAAACCTTCGTGCTGTCCCAGCACCTGTTGTGTCTTTGATACTTCCCGCAGTGGAGGGTGTGCCAAGACTTGTCATTGTCCGAGTGGAGGGTCTCAGCACGCAGATTCAGGGTGACTGGAAGCCAGGCCCACCGGCAGCAGCTTTTTAAGGTGTGCAGATATGTACAGTCCTGTGGGGCCTTAAGCATAAGCCCCACTGGTCACCAGAGCTAGGCACTCTGCAGGTGTCCCCAGTATGGCTGTCACAAAAATCGGGACTCCAGATGAGTGTGTAAGTTCTTTTCTGGGCGATGCCAGTGAGCTGAGCTGGTGCAGGGCAGAGGGAGAGTGCCAAGGTGGTGCCATAGCCGTATTTTCGTAGAGAGCAGCTCTGTGGACCGTGGAATGTGTGCCAGACCTGAAGACTACCTCTCAGCTCCAGGACACGCAGAGAGGCCTCCTTCACGGAAGGATGGGGGAGTGTGCCTCAGCCTGCCCTCTGTGCAGTGCCCTGGGGATGGCAGCCTGCCAAAAACCCTTTCTCCGACTGTGGTAGACCCATCAGACCCGGGAATGCAAGGTCCCCTGGCCACCAGCACCAGACGATCAAGGGACATCTCCCCACGGTGGCAGCTGTAAAAAGCAGGGTGCCGGCTGTGTGTAAAACTCCCTTCTGGGAGACATCACACTCTGGATTTCGGCGGAAGGTGAACGCGAAGATAGCGGCTGCCCGCTGAGGTCTCTGGAAGGGATCAGGTTGGTCCCAAGATGCACACCTAATCAGAAGCACACCCCGCAGGCTGCAGTCCTCATGGTCAGCTGATAGCCCTCCTGCCCAGAAAGACCGGCCTCTTGCTTTCCCCGGGGGTGGTAGCTGTTTAAGAACTGCTTCTCTATTAGTTAGAGTCCTGTGGGACCCACAGCACGAGTCCGGTGGCCGCCAGAGCCAGGCGATGTGGAGATGTCCCCTGGAAGCAGTCGCAAAATTTGGGGCACCAGATCGGTTTGAGCTCCTCCCTGTGTGACTCTGATTGTTACAGGTTCATGGGACCAGCAGCTCCGGTCTCCCTGGCCTCCAGGGCCAAGCGATCAAGAGGTGTCCCCTAGGTGACAGCCACAGAAATCAGGGCACTAGATACGCGTAAAAGCTGCCTTCAGGTGGATGCTGGTGCCCGGGAGCACAGCGGAGGGAGAGGCAAAGATGACCCCCCGGTCTCTGTCCGCAGAGAACAGTGTTCCGCCAGGCTCCCGATGAGTGTGATGAATCAGACGCCTGCGCCCCGGTGGCCACTCTGATGCCAGCAGGCGCACCTCCGTGAGTCTGGGCGTGGTCCACGGGCTGCCTCGGAGCTGGGCCCTGGGGAGGGCCAGTCCCCGCCCCGAGCCCTTGAAGGGAGGTTTCTCACATGGCTCCCGTCTTGGGGGTCTTGGGATGCGAGTCCCATAGGGTCTCAAAGCTAGATGATTTGGAGGCTCGTCTATGCAAGTGTTCGTCTTAAAAGTTGGGGTGCTGCTGTTCAAACCCTTTACTCCTCAAGAAGCAGCTCTGGGTTTTGAGTTTCCTCCTGGTTGTGAGATACTGTGCGGGGGGTCATGGTGAGATTGTGTCCCAGCTTCTGTTGGCCACTTCAGTGTGGTTTTCTTCTCATTTGCTTGATGCGCAGTTATGACCCAGCCGGCCTTAGTGTGTTTTGGGGGGCAGATTGTTCCGTTTGTAGCTGTAGACTCCATGTTCGTGGGAGGAGGGGCGCCGAGGGTCTCACTGCATCGCCATGTTCTCCTTGTGGCTTTGATTTGCGTCTCCCTTGCGACCGATGACATTGAGTGTCGTTTTGTGTGTTTATCTGCCATCATAAGTGTCTTGAGTCTTTTGCTGATTTTTAATCATGTGTATTGTTTCCTTATTAAGTTGTAGGAGTTCTTCATATACTGTAGCTACAAGTCTTTTGTTGGATATTTTGTAAATATTTTCCCTTAAACCATGGCTTGCCTTGTTTTAAAAATTGTGGAAGAAAAACATGATTTTATCTTACCAGTTTTTTTTTTTTTTTAGTTTATTTACTTACTTTGAGAGAGACAGAGACAGCGCGAGTGGGGGAAGGGCAGAGAGAGAGGGACAGGGACAGGGAGAGAATCCCAAGCAGGCTCCGTACTGTCAGTCCAGAGCCTGCGGCGGCTACTTTTTAAGCCACTATTAAAAATATGTTTTTAACGAATTAATATTCTCAAGGGGTCAGTGGCATAGTTTTTGCACATTTCTCTGATACTAGGATTTTGTTTTTCTTTTTGAAGCTGTTTTTTTGAGTAGACACCAAGCTGTCTGTGCAGGTGTGTATTTTGGAAATAAAACGAGTGTCGCAGAAACGTCCCCCGTGTTACTGTAACTTCCCTGACCACTAGGTGCCGCTGTCGAATAAGGATGCGGCTGGGACTGCAGCCCGCCGGCTGCCCCTCCCTGGAAGGCCCTGGAAGGAGGGCGCGGGAGGGAGGCTCCAGGGGTGGGTCCACAGATGAAGAACGAAGCAGCCCTTTTTGGAGGGAGCCCCCCCCACCAGATCCCTGGAGGATGAGTCCCCCTCCCCCCCCCCAACAGTTTATCAGTCCTCTGCTTTAATTTGTCCGGTGTTATGCGAAGGTGATTGGCCTGGATTTCAGATGACTGGGCGTGTAGCTCCTGGTGAGCTGGGTTCTGGGCTTCCCTCTCCCGGTGGTCGGCTGTCACGCAGACACCCGAAGGGGGACTGAGACGGTCGGAGTGTGTGTGACTGCGCCCGAGGGGCTCAGCCTTCCTGGCACTCGACCTCCGTTGCACTTGACTGCTGCCTCCTCGCAGTGCTGGCTGCCTCGCCGTTGGTCCCGCGGCACTGGCCTCGCGTTGGGGCCCTCGCTGCCCCTTCCTCTTCCTCCCGCGTGCTGGGCTCTGGTGCCCTTGGCGACAGACGGGGCTCTCCCCGTGCCCGTTCTTGTTTCCTGCTCAGGGTTTCTTAGCAGGTGTTACTGGTGCTTCGAATGAAAGAGTTGTGCTCGTGTGCACTTTCTTTATGGCCCCTTCCCCCTAAATGGCAGTAGCATTCCCCGGTCACCGCGGACACCCGACAGCGGCACCCGAATTTCCCAGTGTCCCCTGGGAAAACTCCAGCAACTGCCACCAGGTCCCCGCGGCTCCACCTGTCCCTGTGCGCACAGCCCCCAAGTTCCTCCTGCTAGTGTCCTCTCTCCCTTGAGCTTCAGACTCGTCTGAGGTCTCTCCGCTGGTCTGTTTTCTCGTCTCCACCTTAATGTGTTTAAATGAGAATTCTTGCCTTCCCCTCAGACCTGGCTCCTTCCCCTCCCGTCCCGGTAATAGTGCTGTTCGCTTAGTTGTTTGGGCCGGGGACCCGGGACCAGTCCTCACATGTCACACCCATTTCGTCCCTGTCTGCGGGACAGACCCCCAGAGTCGCCACTCTGACTCAGGCTGTCACCTTCCCTGCCTGGACTGTCACAGTAATGGCTTAAAACTGTTTATTAGCCTGAACTACAGCCGGCATAGGGTTCAGGTTCAGGTTCAGCTCGGTGAGCTTCTCAGAGCATCACCACCCAGATGAGCAGGAAGGCTGCCAGCCCGCCAGAACCCCACTGTGCGGGGCCCCCACTCCACCAGAGCAGCTCTGTCTTCATGGGGTAATCACTGCTTTGCTCTGTTTCCACCGAAGCACGCATTCTTAAACATTGTCGTTTAGCGTGCCTGTTTTTTAATGGATGTAATCCATCTATAAATGCAGTTACATGTTGTCTATTCTCTTTTTTCTTTTTAAAAATTTATTTATTGTTGACAGTGTGAGAGCAGGGGAGGAGCAGAGAGAGAGAGAGAGAGAGAGAGAGAGAGAGAGAACTTTAAGCAGGCTCCATGCTGTCAGCACAGAGCCCGCTGCGGGGCTTGATCTCAAGAGCTGTGAGATCATGACCTGAGCTGAAACCAGGAGTTGGGCACTTAACTGACTCAGCCACCCAAGCACCCTGTGTTGTGCATATATATCTGGGTGTGTACGCATATGTGTGGTGTGTTATGTGTCGTGTGTAGTACGGGGCTGGTTTCTTTTGCATGACTGTGTCGCGTGTAGCTGTGTGTCATTTATTTTCACTTTTGTTCCACTGTATGAATTCGCCACGGTTTCTTGGCCTCTTCTGTTGCTAGATATTTGGGTGTTTTCATTTTTTTTGGCTGTTACGAGTGATGTTGCTGTAAATATACAGCAAAGACACGACGGAATATTTCTCAGCCATAAAAATGAAATCTTGTCATTTGTGACAACATGGATGGACCTTGGGAGCATTACGCTAAGTGGGATAAGACAGAGAAAGACCGATACCAAATGGTCTCACGCATGTATGGAATCTTAAAAACAACTCACAGAAGGAGAGTACAGGTTGGTGTAGCCATGGGGGGTTAGCAGGTGGACAACATGGGCGAAGGGGTCAGAATACAGATTTCCAGTTATAAACTAAGTCCAGGGGATGTCACGTACGGCCTGGCGATGATAGTTAACAGTGCCGTGTTGTGTATTTGAAAGTCGCTGAGGGGCTAGATGTTAAAAGGTCTCATCAAAAGAGAAATTTGTGATTGTGTGTGGATGGGTGTTAACTTGCTGGACTTTGCTCATTGCAGAATATATACGAACACCGGCTCCCTGTGTTGCACACCTGAGACTAATATGACAGTGTAAGTCAATTCTGTCTCAGTTGGAGAGAAAGGAGCCCCCCTCCGGCATCACCTTCACCCTGAGGCCTTTCTTGCCTCAGGTGGGCGTGTGTCTTTGTATCACTTTGCCACCTCCCTCACTACGTTCTTCAGTATGTCTTTTCGTGTGTGTTTCCTTACTTACTGGCTGTCTTCCTTCACTGGAACGGAAGGGAAGCCCGTGGAAGGAGGAGCCTTGTCTCTCCTTTACCACTGCGTCTGCGCTGGCCGGAAGAGTGGGGCCCGGTGGCCGCGTGGGTAGCGGCTGGCCCCTTCTAGTCCAGCTGGCCGAGGGGAGTGTGGACACCGCTGCCCCGGGGCTTCGTGCAGCCCCTCAAAGCTTCAGATAGGACCAGAGGGCAAATGTAAGTAAATACCATTTGGATGAGTGATTCCGCGATTAGAATTGTAGCTGGGCACTTTTCAGGACATCAAATTATGTGGCAAAACAGAGACGTGACACACTTTCAGGCTAGCGGTTAGAGCAATATTTTGATGACACCGGTGAAGTATTTAGTTAGAGTGTCCTGTGTTCACACGGTGTAGATTCACCGTGGCCCTTCTCTCGGCCTCTCTCGCTTAAGCTGTTACCCACGGTGGGAAGTGTGGTCTCTGTCTCTTTAGGGAGAGTGTGAGCTGTTACAGCGTCAGACCCTTACTTCCATCCAGTGACATTTCGTCCCCGTCTTCCTCCAGAGACTGATCCATAGGGCGGTGGCAGGGGGCTAGAGGCTGCTGCGCATGCGGCCAGGTGGTCGGTACCTGGGTCTGCAGCACTTGTGGTCAGGTGGCAGGTTAACTCCCGGTGCACGCGTGTGCGTGTTTCTGTGTGCTTGTCCTCTGGAGAGGGTCGCGGGCTCCCGGCGACTCCCGGCAGCCTCCTTTCCCACCCAGTGGTCCCAGTTTACATTCGTGCCCGCAGGGTGTGTCTGTGGCTCCTCGGCGGGGGGAGGCGGCCTTCTGTCCCATCTGGAGGCTCGGGCTCCTGGGCTGCTCTGCTGGGGGCACGGTCATCCCATTGTGGCCTTAGTTTCCCCACAGTTAATGAGTTGAGCACCTTGTGACATGTTCCTTTATTTTGTGACGTGTCTTCAAGTCTTGTGCTTGATTTTCTTTTGGGTGGTTTATGTATTTTTATCGATTCTGAGAAGTTTCGATACTAGCTCTTTGCTGGTTATGTCTGTAGCAAATACTGTTCTCTCTGGGGCTTCCCTTTTCATTCTCTTAAAGGTCTCTTGATAGCAGAGGTTCTTAGTTTCAGCGTTCTTAATTTTACCCATCTTTTCCTTTGATGGTTGGTGCTCTTTGGCTTTACCTTTGTAGTTAGTCTAAATTATTTATTGTTTTATGTTTCATAAAACAACTGAAATTAATTTTGGGGGGGAGTCAGCTTTATTGAGATAAAATTTGCACACAATTAAATGTGCTACTTAAAATATTTTTTTTAATGTTTATTTTTGAGAGAGAGAGAGAGAGACAGACAGAACGGGAGTGGGGGAGGGGCAGAGAGAGAGGGAGACACAGAATCTGAACAGGCTCCAGGCTCTGAGCCGTCAGCACAGAGCCTGACGCGGGGCTCGAACCCACGGACTCTGAGATCATGACCTGAGCCGAAGTCGGACGCTCAACCGACTGAGCCACCCGGGCGCCCCTCAACTTAACTCTTTTTCAAGAAGTCTGGGCTGTTCTCAGTTGTTTGCATGTTTGTGTATCTTTTAGAGTTATCTTGTTTGCATTCAGGCAAGAAGACCTGTTGGGATGTTGGCTGAGGCTGCACGGAATCTGTAGGTGCAGTTTGAGGAGGATTGAGAACTGTAATTTTGAGGCTTCCATCCATGAACTTGCTCGAGTCTCTGCTTGGGAAGGCCTTCAGAGCTGTGGCGGTTCTCGCAGGCTACATACAGGTCTGCACAGCTTTTAAAAACTTACCTGTATGTGTTTCCTAGTAGAGTTGACGTCTTTTTAAGATTATTCTAGTTTGCTCATACATAGAAACACATTCAGTCACATGTCTGGACCTCGTAGTCAGCAGTGTTGGCCAACTCACTTCTTCTAGTGTGTCTTCTGATTCTTTCGGACTTTGGGCGTATGTGACGTGGCATCTGTGAGTAACGATGGTTTTACTTCCACTTTTCGGAACCTTACGGCTTGTAGTTATTTGGCAAGGGTTTGGCAATTTTATGGCCCTCCAGAGAACCAGTTTTTGGTTTTGTCTGTCTGTCTGTTTCTTGCCACATCAGCGATGTCTTGGGCGCCTGGGCCCGACAGGAAGTGCATCTCTGGCCCGATTCCCTACTCCCGGGTGGCCACCCTTCTTGCCCAGGACTGTTCTTCTCTCGTCACTCGTCCGCGTCTGTGTGCGGGTTTGGGTTCACTCTGGAGCCTTCCACATAGAAGACGAGGAGGCCAGGACTTGGGACGGCGTTTCTCGGTGGCGGGGCTGGGCCTCAGTCTCTCGGCGGCCACTGGTCTTCGGCGGTTGCCGAAGTGCCGCCTGCTTGCTTCTTCCTACTTTCGTTCTCGGCGCTCGGGCCTGACGCTCCGTGGGGTGCCACGTCGGGGGCTCACAGATTGAGTAGAGTGGCGCCGGGGACCGACAGCTGTGCCGTGCGTGCTCCGAGTCCTGGTTCACGAGCGCCGGCCGGTCCCTCGTTTCTCACGCTCAGAAGGGCCCGTGCCGCCGCTCACAGCGCCAGGAAGCACCATCCCGTCGGAAAACCGGACGCTGTGCTTGACGTGTGAAGTTGAATCGAAACAACCGGCAAGGGTATTTTTGAAAGATAATTGACCCCTTCGGTTTCTTCATTTGTCAGATGAAAGGGTTTATAGCTCCAGAATTCTGCGTTTTGCTGCCGTAAAGAGCCGCGTACGTAGTCGTTGTCGGAAACGTAACGGGAATAGGCGTTCGCTTTGGACAGACGGGGTTTTAATCTGTTAATGTATATACTCCACAGTTGTTGTTTGGTTACAATGCCAGCCTGATACTCGTTCTGTTTCATAATGCTTTTGCTTTTTCATTTTGTAGAACTGACGCTGAATCCTCCGGAAGGAATTGTGGCGGGTAAGGCACTAAAGTTAGCTTCTTTGTAATTTACTTCTAATTGCCAAAGTGGCCTTCTAAGTTAATTGTGGAAATTTTTTTTTGTTTTTTGCAGGTCCCATGAACGAAGAGAATTTCTTTGAGTGGGAGGCGCTGATCATGTAAGTTAGTTATATGTGCTGTTAGTTTCCAAGAGTTATTGGACATCAGACCCCGGAATCCAGCTAGCAGCGGGGCTGTGCTCAGAAGTCTCCATTCGAAGAAAAGGCTTCACGCACCTGTTAAATTGAGCTCTTTTTTAGCCTGCTGGTCTGAGTAGAAAACAGCAGAGACGTATATCCCGAGGAATGAAAATGTTTCCTGAGAGTCAATAAAAAAGTTTTGTCATACTTTATATTTGTAGAGTTTTAAAATAATAAGTTTTGAATGTTGAGTGGCAGTGCTGGGTTAGCCTCAAACGGTATCGGTGGCTTTGACTTCGGGAAGTCCCT
This sequence comes from Panthera uncia, assembly GCF_023721935.1. Classification (NCBI taxonomy): domain Eukaryota; kingdom Metazoa; phylum Chordata; class Mammalia; order Carnivora; family Felidae; genus Panthera; species Panthera uncia. Next base: position 1,712,918 of record NC_064810.1, read on the forward strand.
AGGAGCCCACGGGTTTCTTTTGGTTTATTTTTTTTAAACATGTATTCATCTTTTGAGAGAGCGAGAGAGAGACAGACGGAGCACCAGCTGGGGAGGAGCAGAGAGACAGAGACAGAGACAGAATCCGAAGCAGGCTCCAGGTCCGAGCTGTCAGCACAGAGCCCGACACGGGGCTCGAACCCACGAATTGTGAGATCATAACCTGAGCTGAAGTCAGATGCTTAGCTGAGCCACCCAGGTGCCCCAAGGCCTGCAGCTTTGAAGGGGGAAAGGCCCCCGGGGTGGGGAGGGGAAGGTCCCTTGGGTGCAGGTGAGCCTCCGGCCCTGCCCCCTGTGCACCTGCGTTTTCCTCTTCCTCCTGCTCTGTCTCCATTCAGCCCCTCCTCTGCTGCTGCTTTCTTCCTGTGCGTTGCATGGCCTTCCATTGTCCCTGACCCCAAGATGTGGCTTTGTTCTAAGGAGAGCACTGTGACTCCTGGCCCTGTTCTAGAAAGATCCTGACTGGATCTCGTGATCTTGCACCTGGTGATGTTGCTTAGAGCCGCAAATGGACCCCCTATTCTAGAGTGTTCCAGGGCCCTTTGAGCCAGGCCCTTCGATTGCCTTCTGTCCACTTCAGATGTACATTTTTGACCATTCTTAGATTTACTGTATTTTCAAATAAACGTGGTTAAGTAAAAGTTAGGAAGTTGGGATTTATCCTCAGTCTCTCAGGTTTCTCTTCGGTATGATGAGACCTCTCAGGTGGCCAGCACGTGTCGAGGCTGGGTTCTGGGGGGTTGAGACGTGCTCTCAGGGGAGGGACCGGGGCTGTGGCCGCACATGTCCTCGCGCTGTCTGTGCATGCCCGGTGCGTCCGCCATGCGAGTTCTTACCGCTTCCCGTGTTCGAGAACCACATTGCTGGCAAGTGTTGTCTGTGGAGGTGAGATTGATAATGTGGAAATGGATGAGAAAAGGAGGCTTTTCTGATAAGCAGGATATTTAAAAATCATCAGTAAACATTGTCCAGAGGAAATACAGCACGCCTAACGTTCCCTGATAATTTGTAATACCCTGATCGCTTGGGCCTGTGGTACCCAGTTTTTCCTGTGTTTAAATGTTTCTGGCATGGGGACGTCTTTACAGCCTATCTGGGCACGTAAAAGGGTGTTGTAGCTTTTGTCCCCTAAAGCAATTCTAAACGGGACGGGGCGTCTCCTGGTCAGCAGCGTTCCGCGTCTAACGGGACATGGCATTATCTGCTGTGTCGGCTGTAGGTCCTTTGATTTTTAAGGAGACAGGAGATTACATCATATGAACGTGATTTGTCACGGCCATTTTTCACGTACCGTGTCATGTGTGTCGTTTCTGTGCTGACGACACAGGTGCACGGGTTCCTGTCAGCGGGCCCCCGTCTCACACGACACTGGCCTCTGACATCAGCAGACTCCTTTAGAAGCCCTTTAAGGGACACGTCAGGCCCTCGGAATGGTTTCTAAAAAGGTGTTTGTTAAAACCTGTTGGCATAACCGTTACTAGCTTTAGATCAGCACTGTAAAACGAATATTTTGAAAACCCATGTTAGCAGTTAGATGCAAAGGCAGCAAAAGCAAAAAGTAAGCAAGTAGGACTGTGTCAAACGAGGAAGCTTCTGCTCAGCAAAGGAAACCACCAACAGAAGGAGGAGGGAGCCTATTTGCAAATCACCCGTCTGATTAGGGGCTAATACGCACACGATAGAAGCGCCTCGTACACCTCAAAAGCAAAAGGAGAAACAGTCTGGTTAAACGGTGGGCAGAGGATCTGAACAGACGTTTTTCTAAGCAAGGCCTCCGGACGGCCGACGGGTCCATGGGAAGATGTTCAACGTCACTCATCACCAGGGGAGAGCACACGAAAACCTCAGCGAGATTCCGCCTCACGCCGGTCAGAATAGAATGGCTGTCGCCAAAAAGACAAGAAATCCGAAGTGTCGGTGAGGGTGAGGGTGAGGGTGTGGAGAAGGAGGAGCCCTCGTGCGCTGCTGCTGGGAACGCACACCCGGGCAGCCGCTGCGGAAGACCGAACGGAGATTCCTCAGAAAGTGAAAACGAGAGCCACCCTTCCACCCGGCAGTTCTGCTTCTGGGCTTTATCCAAGAGGAGGAAACCACCGGTTCGAAAGGACGTCTGTACCCCCGTGTGTACCGCAGCGTCACGTGCGACACCCGAGACACGGAAGCGGCCTGAGTTGGTGTCCACCGGCGGATGAATGGATGGAGGAGATTGGGGTGCGTGAGATGGGCGGAGGCGGACAGAAGGTACCGCGTCCGGCTCCAGGCGTGTCCCGGACGTGCTGCCGTCACCGACCTCGTGGTGCGTGTTGGAGAGTCTTCGAGACGGTGACTCTTGCGAGTTGTCGCGAGAAAAAGATGGGTGGCTCCGTGTGGTGACGGATGTTCCCTGGCCTCACCGGGGTGACCGCGTTGCGGCGTCTGTGGATCCGGAGTCCTCGCGCCCCACGCCTGGAACAGAACGCTCCCGGTCAGGCCTCGGTTTAAGAGGAGGTGATGAAGCTTTCTCAGCTGGAGCGCTTTTGTGTTTGAATGGGGCTTTTGCCTTTGCGTGGGATTCCCCTGCTCCAGGGTCTGCTGAGCCTGTGGGTCTTGGTCCCGTTCCAGACCCTTTTACAAACAAGAGGCCGTTTACAAATGTACTTAAAACATCTATTAAGGAATTAACTGTCCTCCCGGCGATTGGTCTCACCCTGCTTTTTGGCAGACAGCTGGCTGGATTTCACTCCTCAGTGATAGCTCTGCTTTGCTTTCTTTTTATTCTTTGTCTGCAGAGTTTCTTTGTGCCCCGGCGTTTCTAAACCCGTACCTGCCCCATTTTCTGGGAGGGAGGGAGGGTGCCGCCGGCTTAGCCGCCCTGCTCCTCTGCCGGGCCTCCGTCTCTTGTCAGTTGTGCGGCGGGGAAAACCGCTTTTCAGGGGCTCGGGCCACAAGCACGGGGTGCCCGTTCTATTAGGGTTCCCGTCTGAGGACGCGGGTGCATCCTCGGTGACCCCAGATCTCCCCCCGAGAGAACGGGAGGGAGGCTGTAGGATGGGAACGGGAGAGCTAAACGGTAAAATTGCCCCCGCCGCTTCTTTGATTGAAAGTAGAAGGTAACCCCGATGGCTTTTGGCTGAGCCGAACGGCCAAGAAGGGGGCCGGGGCTGCTGCCATCAGATGAACAGACGTGGGGGACACTGCTCGTAATTCGTGTCGAGAGCGGTCTGACCCGGCAGCCCCAGCCTTGGGGGTCTCTTCAGCAGACGGTGTTCTGAAGAGCTCTGCGTGAGGTTTATTTCTGCACGCACTGCAGTAATTAGAAAATGGAAACAACATTGTCCAACACAGTTTATGAAACATCCGTACTGCCCGACGTCGGAATGCCGTGTAACACCGACAAGGTTCGGGCAGAATCTCCATGCTGGCCTAGAGAGGCGTCCCTCGTGTGTCACCGGGTGGAAAGAGCAGATTAGGGAACAGCGGGCCTAGACCAGTGCCGTCCGTGGGGATGATTTCCTGCCCCCGGGACACTCAGTGGCATCTGGAGATAGTTGTGGTTGTCACAGCTGGGGGACTAGGGGAGTCCACTGCCAGCGTCTGGGGGGAGCCGCGGAGCACCTCGCCGCGCAGACAGCACAGGCCCGTCGGGCCCAAGATGCCGGTGCTGAGGTCGAGAAACAAGTTTTGCCTGCATTAGGTGTATAAGTTGAAGATTCTGGTAATTTTATAGTTTTGAGGCCACTCCCACAACAGTTTTACAGCATTTCCTGAAAGGTCTTCGTGCCCCCGGTCAGTCCCCATTCCCACCCTGAGCCGTAGGCAGCCTCTCTTCTTTTTGACCCTCGGGGTTGGCCGTCCCCGGACTTCTCCTGCAGATGGAATTATAAAGCAGCCGGTCTTGTGTGTCCGGCTTCTTTCACCCTCCTGTGCATTTGCGATTCTGTCCCCTTGCCGGGGGTGTCACGCCTACGTCTTTGCCACTGACCCCAACCCCTGGGGGGATGGGCCGCACCTTCTTCCCCACCCGCCAGGCCAGGGGCCTTTGGCCGCTGTGAGCAGTGCTGCTGCGGTCCCTCGCGTACGGCGTGCACCCCGTTGTCGCTGTCGGTGCATCGCTAGGTCCACGGGAGTGGGGGTGCTGTGACACAGAGGAAGCTGATGTTTTAATGTCTCCAGAAGCTGCCAGGCCGTCTTCCACAGTAGGTCAGAGTTTTACATTGCCACCAGCACGGAGGAGGGCTCCCTCACCCACGCCTGCCGTGTGGCTGGAGCTGCCCTGGGCGTGAGGCCACACCTCACCCTGGACTTGACCTGCGTTTTCTAGGGACTAATGGTGTTGAGCATCTCTTCATGGGCTTATTAGCCATTCGTGTATCTTTGGTGAACTTGAGAAGTTTTGCCCATTTTTAATTGGCTTGTCTTCTTTTTCTTAATTTAATTTTATCATTATAAAAATACTTATTTTTGAGAGAGAGAACAAGCAGGGGCAGAGAGAGAGGGAGACAGAGAATCTGAATCAGGCTCTGAGCTGTCAGTGCAGATCCTCCTGTGGGGCTCGAACCCACAAACCGTGAGATCATGTGGATTGCTGTCTTTTTGAGTCCTAAGAGTTCTTTATATATTTTGGATGCAAGGCCTTTATCAGACCCGTGATTTTCACGTTTTCTTCCAGTCTGCAGCTTTCCTGGTCGTCGTCTTAATGGAGCCTCTTGAAGCTCACAGGTTTTAATTTTGATGAAGTGCAACCTCAATGTTTTTCTCTTGTGGGTCATGCTTTTGGTGTTGCATTACCCAAGGTTACAAAGGGTTTCCATTACATATTTGTGGTTCTTCTATTGACCTTTTAAATTTTGATCCATCTTGGGCTGATTTTTTTTTCAATATATGAAGTTAATTGTCACATTGGTTTCCATACAACACCCAGTGCTCATCCCAAAAGGTGCCCTCCTCACTACCCATCCCCCACCCTCCCCTCCTTCCCACCCCCCATCAACCCTCAGTTTGTTCTCAGTTTTTAAGAGTCTCTTATGCTTTGGCTCTCTCCCACTCTAACCTCTTTTTTTTTTTTTTTTCCTTCCCCTCCTCCATGGGTTTCTGTTAAGTTTCTCAGGATCCACATAAGAGTGAAAACATATGGTATCTGTCTTTCACTGCATGACTTATTTCACTTAGCATCACACTCTCCAGTTCCATCCACGTTGCTACAAAAGGCCATATTTCATTCTTTCTCATTGCCACGTAGTACTCCATTGTGTATATAAACCACAATTTCTTTATCCATTCATCAGTGGATGGACATTTAGGCTCTCTCCATAATTTGGCTATTGTTGACAGTGCTGCTATAAACATTGGGGTACAAGTGCCCCTATGCATCAGTACTCTTGTATCCCTTGGGTAAATTCCTAGCAGTGCTATTGCTGGGTCATAGGGTAGGTCCATTTTTAATTTTTTGAGGAACCTCCACACTGTTTTCCAGAGTGGCTGTACCAGTTTGCATTCCCACCAACAGTGCAAAAGGGTTCCTGTTTCTCCGTATCCTCTCCAGCATCTATAGTCTCCTGATTTGTTGATTTTGGCCACTCTGACTGGTGTGAGGTGATATCTGAGTGTGGTTTTGATTTGTATTTCCCTGATGAGGAGCGATGTTGAGCATCTTTTCATGTGCCTGTTGGCCATCCGGATGTCTTCTTTAGAGAAGTGTCTATTCATGCGTTCTGCCCATTTCTTCACTGGGTTATTTGTTTTTCGGGTATGGAGTTTGGTGAGCTCTTTATAGATTTTGGATACTAGTCCTTTGTCCGATATGTCATTTGCAAATATCATTTCCCATTCCATTGGTTGCCTTTTAGTTTTGTTGGTTGTTTCCTTTGCTGTGCAGAAGCTTTTTATCTTCATAAGGTCCCAGTAGTTCATTTTTGCTTTTAATTCCCTTGCCTTTGGGGATGTGTCAAGTAAGAAATTGCTACGACTGAGGTCAGAGAGGTCTTTTCCTGCTTTCTCCTCTAGGGTTTTGATGGTTTCCTGTCTCACATTCAGGTCCTTTATCCATTTTGAGTTTATTTTTGTGAATGGTGTGAGAAAGTGGTCTAGTTTCAACCTTCTGCATGTTGCTGTCCAGTTCTCCCAGCACCATTTGTTAAAGAGACTGTCTTTTTTCCATTGGATGTTCTTTCCTGCTTTGTCAAAGATGAGTTGGCCATACGTTTGTGGGTCTAGTTCTGGGGTTTCTATTCTATTCTATTCTATTCTATTCTATACTATTGGTCTATGTGTCTGTTTTTGTGCCAATACCATGCTGTCTTGATGATTACAGCTTTGTAATAGAGGCTAAAGTCTGGGATTGTGATGCCTCCTGCTTTGGTCTTCTTCTTCAAAATTACTTTGGCTATTCGGGGCCTTTTGTGGTTCCATATGAATTTTAGGATTGCTTGTTCTAGTTTCGAGAAGAATGCTGGTGCAATTTTGATTGGGATTGCATTGAATGTGTAGATAGCTTTGGGTAGTATTGACATTTTGACAATATTTATTCTTCCAGTCCATGAGCACGGAATGTTTTTCCATTTCTTTATATCTTCTTCAATTTCCTTCATAAGCTTTCTATAGTTTTCAGCATACAGATCTTTTACATCTTTGGTTAGATTTATTCCTAGGTATTTTATGCTTCTTGGTGCAATTGTGAATGGGATCCGTTTCTTTATTTGTCTTTCTGTTGCTTCATTGTTAGTGTATAAGAATGCAACTGATTTCTGTACATTGATTTTGTATCCTGCAACTTTGCTGAATTCATGTATCAGTTCTAGCAGACTTTTGGTGGAGTCTGTTGGATTTTCCATGTATAATATCATGTCATCTGCAAAAAGCGAAAGCTTGACTTCATCTTTGCCAATTTTGATGCCTTTGATTTCCTTTTGTTGTCTGATTGCTGATGCTAGAACTTCCCACACTATGTTAAACAACAGCGGTGAGAGTGGACATCCCTGTCGTGTTCCTGATCTCAGGGAAAAACCTCTCAGTTTTTCCTCATTGAGGATGATGTTAGCTGTGGGCTTTTCATAAATGGCTTTTATGATCTTTAAGTATGTTCCTTCGATCCCGACTTTATCGAGGGTTTTTATTAAAAAGGTTGCTGAGGGGCGCCTGGGTGGCGCAGTCGGTTAAGCGTCCGACTTCAGCCAGGTCACGATCTCGCGGTCCGTGAGTTCGAGCCCCGCGTCAGGCTCTGGGCTGATGGCTCGGAGCCTGGAGCCTGTTTCCGATTCTGTGTCTCCCTCTCTCTCTGCCCCTCCCCCGTTCATGCTCTGTCTCTCTCTGTCCCAAAAATAAATAAAAAACGTTGAAAAAAATAAATAAATAAAAATAAAAATAAAAAGGTTGCTGAATTTCGTCAAATGCCTTTTCTGCATCGATTGACAGGATCATATGGTTCTTATCTTTTCTTTTATTAATGTGATGTATCACGTTGATTGATTTGCAAATGTTGAACCAGCCCTGCATCCCAGGAATGAATCCCACTTGATCATGGTGAATAATTCTTTTTATATGCTGTAGAATTCGATTTGCTAGTATCTTATTGAGAATTTTTGCATCCATATTCATCAGGGTATTGGCCCGTAGTTCTCTTTTTTTAATGGGTCTCTGTCTGGTTTAGGAATCAAAGTAATACTGGCTTCATAGAATGAGTCTGGAAGTTTTCCTTCCCTTTCTATTTTTTGGAATAGCTTGAGAAGGATAGGTATTATCTCTGCTTTAAATGTCTGGTAGAACTCCCCTGGCAAGCCATCTGGTCCTGGACTCTTATTTGTTGGGAGATTTTTGATAACTGATTCAATTTCTTCGCTGGTTATGGGTCTGTTCAAGCTTTCTATTTCCTCCTGATTGAGTTTTGGAAGGGTGTGGGTGTTTAGGAATTTTTCCATTTCTTCCAGGTTGTCCAGTTTGTTGGCATATAATTTTTCATAGTATTCCCTGATAATTGCTTGTATCTCTGAGGGATTGGTTGTAATAATTCCATTTTCATTCATGATTTTATCTATTTGGGTCATCTCCCTTTTCTTTTTGAGAAGCCTGGCTAGAGGTTTGTCAATTTTGTTTATTTTTTCAAAAAACCAACTCTTGGTTTTGTTGATCTGCTCTACAGTTTTTTTAGATTCTATATTGTTTATTTCTGCTCTGATCTTTATTATTTCTCTTCTTCTGCTGGGTTTAGGCTGTCTTTGCTGTTCTGCTTCTATTTCCTTTAGGTGTGCTGTTAGATTTTGTATTTGGGATTTTTCTTGTTTCTTGAGATAGGCCTGGATTGCAATGTATTTTCCTCTCAGGACTGCCTTCGCTGCATCCCAAAGCGTTTGGATTGTTGTATTTTCATTTTCGTTTGTTTCCATATGTTTTTTAATTTCTTCTCTAATTGCCTGGTTGACCCACTCATTCGTTAGTAGGGTGTTCTTTAACCTCCATGCTTTTGGAGGTTTTCCAGACTTTTTCCTGTGGTTGATTTCAAGCTTCATCGCATTGTGGTCTGAAAGTATGCATGGTATGATTTCAATTCTTGTAAACTTATGAAGGGCTGTTTTGTGACCCAGTATGTGATCTGTCTTGGAGAATGTTCCATATGCACTCGAGAAGAAAGTATATTCTGTTGCTTTGGGATGCAGAGTTCTAAATACATCTGTCCAGTCCATCTGATCCAATGTATCATTCAGGGCCCTTGTTTCTTTATTGACCGTGTGTCTAGATGATCTGTCCATTTCTGTAAGTGGGGTGTTAAAGTCCCCTGCAATGACCACATTCTTATCAATAAGGTTGCTTATGTTTGTGAGTAATTGTTTTATATATTTGGGGGCTCCCGTATTCGGTGCATAGATATTTATAATTGTTAGCTCTTCCTGATGGGTAGACACTGTAATTATTATATGATGCCCTTCTTCATCTCTTGTTACACATCTTGGGCTGATTTTGGATATGGCGTCAGGTAGGAGTCCAAAGTCATTCATTTGCGTTCGGCTCTCTGGTTGCCTTGATGCCGTTTGTTGAAAAGGAAACCCTTTCTGCATTGAATTGCCGCGGCGCCTGGGTCCAACATGACCGTAAATGTAGGGGTGTATGTTTCGGCTCTGAGCTCTGTTCCCTCGAGCTGGGCCCATCCTTGGACCGCTACCGCACGCACAGTCTCTGTTCTTGTAGCTTCCCGGTAAGTTTTGGAATTGGAAAGTGCAAGTCCTCTGATTTTGTTCTTCTTTTCCAAGATTGTTTTGCCTGTTCCCGGGTCCCTTGCAATTCCGTCTGAATTTTAAGATCGGCTCCTCAATTTCTGCAGAGAAGCCAGCTGGCATTTTGATAGGGATTGTGTGGATGAGGACTTTGACAGTCCTGAGCGTTCTCATCCGGGCATGTGGCATGTCTCTCCATTTAGCGAGGTCTTTGAGAATTCCTCTCAGCAGTGCAATGATACATTTTTAATTTGAAAAACCCAACTTTGTGGATGAAGGTATGTGGGTTTAAGCACACGGAGACAGGCTTGGAGAACCCACACTTAACCTGTGTCTGCCTTGGGGAGGCAATTCCGGAGGGAGCGGAGTTTTCTATACTTCACGTATATGACTGTTTTCCAAAATATGTTTCTCTAGTTGAAGTCCGTTCATGTTGTAAAAGTTGTGTGTCAGAATTGACTATGAAATTCTTGTAATGATGGACTTATTTAGTTTGCTTTTAATATAGTTCAAGCATATCTGATTGCAGGTTTTTTCAGAGACGTCCATATCGCAAAACAGAACAAAATACACCAAACCCAGGGTATGACTGCAGCCTCCTTCTGGACAGATTGAATCCGAGAAGACTATATGGGAGAGAACCCGAGTTTGCTACTGCCATGGTTTCCCAAGGCGGAGGCCACCTGTCCTGTCCCCGTCCTTCCCGCGCTTCTCACCGTTGGTTTTGTACCTGGGAATTAGTGGGCAGCACAGAGCACAAGAAAAAAAGAGCAACAAAATCGCAACAAACCCACCGTCTGGGTCGATCCCAGAGACCCCCCCTGGGCACCTGCTTCTGGGCGGCCGAGCCCACCTGCTCCTTTCCCCGGGGCACTCCCTGCAGGTTGCGCTCCCTAGGGCACCTGCTGTCTGTCCTGCTGGCGGCCCGCGACCGGGTCCCTCCCTGCTCACTTTGAAGCGGCGAGGGGCCTTCCTGTAGCTGGTGCTCCTCCCACACGTGCCTGGCTTGAAGCCCAGTGGCCGGGAGCTCGGCCTTCAAGAGCGCCCCGCACGGGTGTGTGGCCAGCCTCCTGCCCGGGTGAGCAGGGGGCGCCGACTGCGGAGCGTGAGGGCAGGAGGGACGTGGCGCCCCTCCTGGCCCGCCTGCTGGGTGCCCTGTGCACGTTCAGCAGCCTGAGCGCCACGGGGACCCATCCCTTGCCAGTGGAGGGTGTCTCTGAAGCAGCGTACCTTTCCCTCTTAGGCCTCAGGTGGTCGTGACTTTGGGGAATAATCGTCCCTTAGTAATCCAGTTCGAGTCCAAGTGCTGACGAGTGGTTTACAGTCTCCATTACTTAGAGCCTTGTCATACGTGTGTCGTGTGTATTGTCCTTGTGCCGTGACGGACTTGGAAAGGAGAACAGGCAGCTTCTTCAGCACCTGCCACAGCCAAGTGACGTGCAGGCCGCCGTCCTGGAACACGCCCCGTGGGCACATGGCTCACTCACACCCGGACACACCTGGGTTGCACTGCCGAGCCCGCTGGTCTCCCTGTGCCTTCAGCGTGCTGCCCGCAGCATCTGTTGTTATCCGGACACGCTTTGAAGTGGAAAGTAAGGAACGACGGTTTTCGTTTTAATTTAGTGTCCGAGACTAAAGGAGCATCTCTCCGATTTTCACGGACTCTGCAAGTAACATCGTTTTCGACGGTGCGTGATTGCTGGTGCCACGTGGCCCTGGGCGCGGGGCGGGTCGGGCAGTTGCCCCCTCAGTACTCGCTGGGTATGTAATTCACCCAGGCCAGCAAATCAGTGCGAGCTGTCGACGTGCGGTGTCCTTTCCGGAGCAGGGCGCGCGCGTCACGCCCTGCTCTGATTCTGGTCTCAGAAAGTGAAAGTACGTCCTTCAGGAACGGCGTAGCCATTATTTTAATTCATTGGTGGACGGCAGTTGGCAGCCTTTGAAGAGTTCCGTTTGCTTTAGATAAATCTGTTTCCTTTCGTCTTGTGCTTTCCTTTTTCTCACCTGAGGATTTCTGAGACGAGGCCTTCAGCGAGAGAGAGTGGGGCCGCCTGGAGCGGGGGCGCCAGGATTTGTCCAGAGAGCGCACCGGCTCTGTCTGAGTGTCGTTTCGGGAGTCAGCCCGGTGGCGTTTTCCGGAGTCGGCAGGCACGCCCCTGCACACGCGGGCCCCCTGCCTGCTTGGCCCAGGCAGCGGGGCGGCCTGGAGGAGGAAGCCCTGGTTTCGCACCAGCAGCCGACCGGGGACATTTGAAAACCGCTTTGATGCTTGAGGTGTGGGAGCGCTTCAGGAAATGTTTGGTCGCGCTCCTGAGGCCACGGACGACCCAGTGGGCTCTTTTAATGTTGAAGAAAGCCCTATGGTGAGAAACGCAGCCCTGAGCAAATTCCGTTCGGTTCATTCCAAAACGCCACCCAGACGTTCCCTCTTCTGACTCGGACGTGCCAGAGTCCCGAGGCGCGTGGGCAGGCGTTCCCGACGAGGACGGGGTTCCTTTCTAGGGGAGCGTCCGCCCAGCCTCCCGGGTTAGCCGTTCAAACTGCCTTCTACCCCGGACCTCAGCTCTGCCATCGCTCGTCGAGCCTCCCAGCTTTGCCTCCCGGGGTGGGGGGGCGTGAGCGCCACGCTTCCGGGCACCTTCCGTCGGGGGCCTGGGGACGATGAAAGGGGGGCTCTCATCGGCTGCCTGGGGCTCCTCTACCGGAAGACGGACGCATGGGGTGGTCTCCTCCTCGGTCCGTGCCAGGCCCGCGTGCAGAGGAAGGGGCCTCCAGGACGTCTGTTCAGGGCGCGGGGCGGCCTGGGACCGCCTCGTCTGGCAGCCAGGCGGTGGCCCTTGTCCGGCAGCCAGGCGGTGGCGGTGCTGGCTCCCCGTGCCGCCTGCAGGCCCTGCCCTGGACGGACACCGTCCCGGCACCGGAGCCGGCCCGGCCCCACACTCGACCCTCTTCACGTGGCTTCGCCTGTCCTGCTTTGACGCCAGGGCTCTGGGCGCTGTCGTGACCCCCTCCCCCCCGTTTCATTATGGTTTCTCCAAAAAGTAGCAAGGATGCGGTTTTCAGAATCATGGTCGGTCTCTTAAGTTGAAAAAAATGGACTCCAAAAAACACTTTTTACCTTGTTCTTTTTTTTTTAAGTTTTACTTATTTTGAGATAGAGCATGTGTGTGCATGCCGTTGGGTGAGGGGCAGAGAGAGAGAAAGAGAGAGAGAGAGAGAGAGAGAGAGAGAGAGAGAATCCCAAGCAGGCTCTGCACTGACAGTGCAGAGCCTGATGTGGGGCTTGAACTCACAAACCGTGAGATCGTGACCTGAGCTGAGATCAGACGCTTCACCCACTGCATCACCCAGTTGCCCCCCTCCCCCCTTTAACAGGTTAGACCTTGTCCTTGTTCTGACTGTTTTGCCGGAGCCCGGCCCTCTTTCCCCTGGGACGCAATCCTGGCATCCACTGTGGTGGTGCCAGTGGAAGCTCTGAGGGACGCAATCCTGGCATCCACTGTGGTGGTGCCAGTGGAAGCTCTGAGTGTCCTCACCAAATGGTAGAGAAGCCCTCTGTGCGGCTTCTTCGGGGATTCTTTGTCTTTTTCCGTCAGTTGTGGAGAGAAATATCGTTCACGATATTTGCAAGTTTATATTTATTTTACTGAATCGAAATAACATTGACTTAAAATTTGTGCTTTGAAAAAACGATTTTAAAAAAATGAAGGTTGTCTTGGAATAAGCGTATTTCAGTTATCGTCTCCCGCGCCACGCCTCGCATTCATTCTTGAAAGGCAGCGTGTCTGCCGCGTCGCGCCTCCTGCAGCGACTAGGGCCCGGTCTCCACGCCGTGTTGACGTCGTAGAGCTCGTATTACAGGTCGTGGCTTAGACAGGCACTCAGTCAGGCCCAGCAGCTCACACGCGGCCGGCTGTCGCCACACATGTTCGGTGTCTTATTTTCGAGGCTTAGGTAACCTGTCAGCCGCTCTAACGCGTGTTCCCTGGGGGAGGTTTGTAAGGGGGAGTCTTTCTGTCTTGAGCTGGGGCTCTGCCTCTCTGCTGCCCTCCTGTCGTGCACACGGGCCAGGAAATAGTGTTAATTTACACATACGGTTTTAAAATCTGATGGGGCTTAGAAGCGGTTTATTCCATTTCTGCCATTTTCCACGTGACGAGGCCATAAAGCCAGGCAGACAGGCGTGCCGGTGACCGTGTGGCGTGGGCCGCGTGACAGGCACCCAGTGCAGGCCCACGGGTCAGGGCTGGCCGTGCGCGTGCACACGCCTGGCTGTGCGCGTGGGCCTGTCGGGGATCACCTGTGTGCTTTTCATCCGGTCCTTGAAGGTTACAGAAACCCCGTTTCTAAAGCATACTTGAGGGCGCCTGGGGGGGCTCAGTCGGTTAAGCGTCCGACTCTTGGTTTTGGCTCAGGTCATGATCTCACGGGGCTTGTGGGTTCGAGGCCCACATCGGGCTCTGCGCTGACAGCTCGGAGCCTGCTTGGGATTCTCTCTCTCTCTGCTCCTCCCCCGCTCATGTGCTCTGTTTCTGTCTCAAATAAACTTAAAAAAAATAAGAAAAGTAAAAATAGCCTTTGAAGTAAAAAAAAAAACTCTTAACCCCTATCATTTAATATGATAGTCTTTCTCTAACGGGCATAATCCATATCCTTACTTGAAAGTGAAATGACGGCAAACATACAGGGAGTTTACAAGGTCCTTGGGTTTTGCAGCTTTGCCCGGAGCCCTCTCCTCCGATCCCGGCTCTAGAGAGGCTCTGTCTGCTGCCCCGCCCTTACCTTCGTGAGCGCAGAACCTGTGCCTGAGGCGTGGTCTCTGTGCTGGTACCTGGGACTCCAGCCAGGTTGGGGTGGGACAGTGAGCGTCATTTTCCACTCAGGAAAACATATCGGCGGGGCACCTGGGTGGCTCAGTCGGTTGAGCGTCCGACTTCGGCTCAGGTCATGGTCTCGCGGTCTGTGAGTTCGAGCCCCACGTGGGGCTCTTTGCTGACAGCTCGGAGCCTGGAGCCTGCTTCGGATTCTGTGTCTCCCTCTCTGTCTCTGCCCCTCCCCTGCTCACATTCTGTCTCTCTCTGTCTCAAAAATAAATAAAGATTAAAAAAAAAAAAAGAAAAACGTATTGGTTCATCACTGTCATGTATTTATTCATTCATTTACTTGTTTTTAATGTAGAGGAAGAAACTTTCAATATAATTTATTGTCAAGTTGACTGACCTATCGTGTATCCAGTGAGCTCTTGGTTTTGGGGATAGATACCCGTGGTTCGTCGCTCACTTGCCCATCGCTGTTACTTAACCTTTCCACGCGCGTTTGTGAAACACTAGGAACTTGCTCAGCTGGCCGCTGCAGTGAGACGCTGAGAAGACTACTTGCACTGTGTTTCTGTCTTCTAGGGGCCCAGAAGACACCTGTTTTGAGTTTGGTGTATTTCCTGCCATCCTGAGTTTCCCATTGGATTACCCATTAAGTCCCCCAAAGATGAGATTTACCTGCGAGATGTTTCATCCCAACAGTAAGTGCTCTGGGGAGTGGCTTTGATGGCACCGGGCGAGGCACGGGGTTGTGCGCGTGGGACAGGTGCCCTCAGCGATGGTGCCACGTGGAAGACGTTGTGTATGTTTTGAACTTCCGTCGCTTAGTCATGGTGGGATTGACATCAACCGAAAAGCAGGGTAACGGAGATAAAAAAAAATGTGGACCTAACACTGGGTGCCATTTGACCCTCCCGCTCCTTCCAGTGGGCCGATGAGAGCACGTGAGCACGGGCGTGCACAGAGCGCTTTGCCGGCCTCCAGCACGGTGTGGTGTTCGACAGCGGGGGCTGGTCAGAGCAGACTAGGTTTGCAACAACACATGCCTGGTTAGTCCGTATGTTAGAGCGCTATAGAGAGACTTTAGATGCTCTAGAATAATATTTAATGATATGGAATGGTATTTGGTCTATACTGAATGAGAAAAGCAGGTCAATCAGGCTTATTACAGTTTACTTTTTTTTTTTTTTAATTTTTTTTTTAATGTTTATTTATTTTTGAGACAGAGGGAGACGGAGCGTGAACAGGGGAGGGTCAGAGAGAGAGGGAGACACAGAATCCAAGTCAGGTTCCAGGCTCTGAGCTGTCAGCACAGGGCCTGATGCAGGGCTTGAACTCACGGATGGTGAGATCATGACCTGAGCCAAAGTCGGACGCTTAACTGACTGAGCCACCCAGGCACCCCTACAGTTTACTTTTTTGAAAAAAAATTCACATGTAAATATGTATAACTGGAAGTGTAACACAAAAATGTTGAAAGTGATTCTCTTTCCATAATGGGATCTCTTTTTTATTTGTTTTTGGTTAATCTTTTTTCTAAAATAAACGCATATTTTAAGAAGAGGGGAAAATACGGTCACTAAAGAAATTCACTGAACTTAAGTTGGAAAAGTGTCTAGTAGCAGGAATTGGAATTCCTCAGTAGCTGTGGTTTTTATTTCTTCCTGGAGGATTAGTAAGAAAATATGTTGTATTTTAAGTGATCATATTTAGGATAATATTCCTCTTTATAAATGATTAATTTTACTAAAAATCGTGATCTTCATAGTTGAGAAGAAAAGTAAGTAAGATACACCGTTTTGTAGAAATATTTTATTTGAAACGAATTCCTTTTCCTATGCTTCTCTGCACATAAGATAGCTGACGGCTAATTGAACTCATGAGAGCATTTCTAGAACTTTCTGAGCCTTTGACACCTCTCAGCTTACAAATGAGTCCACTTTGCAACGGTCTCCCCTGGCCCGCACCTGCCTGGGCACCTCCTCTTGGGAGAGCTCTGCCCAGATCCCGCCGCCCTCAGTGAAGGGTCTCAGGATTTGCCCGCCTGGGGAAGCGCTTCCTGCCGCTCCTTTGAAACTTCTCACTACGCCGATGTTACGTGTGGGTCATCAGTTCCCTCCTCAGAGAGATCGTTTTCAAGTGCTCTCTCATGTTAATGCAATTCTGCCTGCCTGGTAGGTACCCAGGACTACCCCTTCCTTTGCGAAGGCTGGCCACGAGGTGGCAGGGCTTTGAGGCCGGGTGACGCGTGTACGTGGGCATCCGTCACGCTGCTGTTGACTTTGGCGTGTGTTCAGGGTGTTCTGTAATGCAGAATTAAAAATACGTGACAGTAGATGGAGTCAACTGAAGAAGTCCGCGATTTCAAATCGATTAACCAGAAAACGGAACTATAACGAGGATTGTGGGCAATTAAAAAGTAATACGGTTATATCGAAGATACGACACTCTAGAACCGTGCTGGTGACGCGGTGTTAGAGGCAGATGTGGCTGTGAGCTGACAGTTTGATGTTGTGCTGAGGAGTTTGTCACGTTCAGGTAATTCAAGTAGTTTTAAACTTTGTCCTCTAAGTGGATGGGTGTTATTTCTGTCTTGTGAAAATCATTTTTGAGAACTATTCAGGTTTGCCAATGACATGAATATTGATAAGTCCCTAAATACTTTGAAAGAATAATTGAGTACCTCTACTGACACTTGGTGGGATACAGGGGTGAACGGATAATAGAAGGTGGGGGCCTTGACCATCACGAGCTGCCAGTCTGAGGGCAGAGGTGAACACGGTTGGACGAGTCCTACAGGTAAATAGGAAGTCACACCAGGAGGCCAGGGAGGGGCCCCGGGCAGGTGGTGGTCAGGCTCACGTCTGCAGGAAGAGCCGTGGGAGTTAACCCAGTGACGTGTGAGAGGCGGAAGTGTGTCTGACTCGTGCAAAGGCCCTGCGCAAGGAGTGAAGGGCCAAACCGGTTCAGGCCCTCTGGCCAGGAAGAAGGATCCTGATACTTGTGCGGGAGGAGTGGAGATCCACTGAGGGCATCAGAGTGAGGGAGGGAGTCGTGTGGCCAGTGTGGTCTTGGAAGGGTCACTGGCTGTGGTGTAGAGGACAGACCGCAGGGCTGGGACACAGACGCGGCGGCCTGGGGAAAGAGAGGCCAGCGGTGCGGAGCCGAGCACAGGCGCCGACGAGGGAGGGATTGCAGGGGGGCGCCCGGTGAGAGAGGAGGCGGCAGGGACGCCGCCGCCTCCGTGTTTCTGGGTTTGTGCGGTCACCGTGTGTTGTGACACGCTGTCACCGTTCGGTGCCACCACCAGGAGGAGGTCCGCTGAGATTGGACACCTCATGGCAGGGATGCCGTCCGGAGCCTTGGGCGCCCAGGCCCCGGGCGTGGGCACCGCCGCCGGGCCCCCTGACGCCCACAACAGCTGCGCACGCGCTCTCCGTCCGAGAAGCACCGACCGTAGGCAGCTGGGAGCAGAGTGCCGCGACGGGGATGGATGGACGCGCGAGGAGTGAGGTGCCACAGGAGGGCCGCTCCGACCCACCCGGGCTTCTCAGTGGTCACGGGGTTGTGAGCTCACGAGCAAAGGGGAATTACTAAAATTCGTCCTCAACTGTCTGCTGTTCGTGTCGTTATAACCAGAGGGCCTTGCACTTGGACAGTTGAGTGTGCCCGACTGGACTCCCCGTGTCTGCGTATGCGCTGTGCCGCCTCAGGACCCGCCCCGTGTGCCGGAGGAGTGACGGCGCCTGCGGCACCCTCGGCGGGACTGGAGACGACCGCGAGCCGGAGACGCGGTTCCTCCCCAGACCGTGGGCGTCTGGTTCATGGCGCCGTGCGCGGGGGCGGGTTAGGTCGGACACAGCTGACCTCCAGAGGCGCAGACGGCCGTCCGTCTCTCTGTTGGAGCGAGTTCCCTGGAGAAGTCGGGACAGCTTCCTCCTTGGATGGCACGGCCTTCGTCCTGGCTCTGCGGACGTAGGTCTTCGCGGCCTCGCTCAGGGCTTTCGGGGCGGAGTTAGGAAAGTCGCTCTGGAACCAGCCCTGGAGATTACGTGCGTTCGTTTGGTGAAATGTCTCACGGCCGATAATCCTCCCTTTCGTCCTTGGGGAGCGAGTGGGGCCTCGTGGCCGTGAGCGTGGCGCCCGGGGCCCTGCTCTGCTCCAGCCGTGCCCGCGGCTTGCCGTGCGCGTCCGCCTCGCCCGCTCTCCGCCGCGGGGCTCACCCGGTGTGTTTTGACCCCACAGTCTACCCCGACGGCAGAGTCTGTATCTCCATCCTCCACGCGCCGGGCGACGACCCCATGGGCTACGAGAGCAGCGCGGAGCGGTGGAGCCCCGTGCAGAGCGTGGAGAAGATCCTGCTGTCGGTGGTGAGCATGCTGGCAGGTAAGGCCCGCGGCCACACGGCACGGCGGCTGCCGCCGTCTCCCGTGCACTTCGCTCCTGCGTGCGGTGTACGGACGGGGCGGTTTTCTGCTTCCTCGCCGAATTCTTTGTACCTGCTCGTCCGCGTGTCGCACGACTGTCATTCTTACGGGTCTCAAGGATGCCTTCCCGTTGTGTGTATCGTGTGTTGACCGGAACTAACTGCGCCCCGATCCGCGGGCACCGCGCTCACGCGGTGGGTGTTTATTGGGGGG
>NC_064810.1:1731605-1741810 GCF_023721935.1 Panthera uncia
GGGGGGGTCACATCTGGAGGTGCACACGTGGCCTGGAGCCCAGGAGAAGCCGGACGTGTCCGGAGAGAGAGCCAAGGTGCAGGGGGAGGGAGGTCAGGGTGGGGCCCTGGAAAAGTCAAGAGCTGTGTCCTAGAGGCCGGGGCCAGCTCTGCAGGGACAGATGCACAGGAGAGGGAGCAGGAGTGACACTAACGGGAGCACGGGGGCCTTTGGTGGCTGTGCCAGGCTGGGTCAGGGGCTGGGGTGTGGGAGGGTGGGGGGAAGGGTGTCTCCGTGGAGGGTGTGCAGCAGGAGGTCACTGAGAGCCGAGGCTCTGCTCTGAAGGGGACAGACACAGGCTGCTCTGGGCTGGGAGCGGGGTGGGCGCTGTGCTCTAATCATCACTACAGAGGGAAAGGCGTTCGGCCCTGTGTGTGTGGTCGGAGGACGCAGCTCCGGAGACAGGAGGGTGTTAGGTGCTGGAGAAGGAAGGAGGGGCAGGAGGGCTCCGGCGGCCAAGGGGGTGCTTGCTGGACGCCTGCACCCCCCCCTTCCCCCCCCAGGGTACGCCAAACCCTGCGTCCTGCCGGGCTCCCTGCAGAGGGGAGAGATGCCCAGGGTTGCTGCGCCCGGGATGGCTGCCACTGAGTCCCTGAGGGTCTACCCGCCAGGGCCGCGGCCACGGCCACCATGCCTGTGACTGGCCCAGATCTTGCGGGACGGGAGCCCCGTGCCAGGCCAGTGAGAGGCGGGGCCCTGAGGAAGGGCTGGTGTGGCCGAGGACCACAGGGCAGCCAGTCCTCACTTCTGCGGGGACCGGCTGGGTGTTCAACTAGGATTGGCCCCGAGAGAACCAGGTGACACGGGGTTAATGCAAGCACGTTTATTAGGTTTCCCCAAGCAGCTTCCGAGGAGGGGAGGCCATTGTGGCCTGCGCTTCGGACGTGGTCGCAAGTCGTGACCATTGGGACCCCGGGAGGAGTGTGGCAGGGAGGTGGGAAGAGTCATCCTGAGTTGGGTGGGAACCCCTCCCACCCAGGCCTGAGAGGAGGGGCTGCTGTCTATACTTCACAGGGGCCTAAGAGACAGACCCCAAAGCAGCTGGGAGGCTGGTAGGTGGGAGCGCTGGGGGTCCCCACAGTGACGGCTGGCCACATCACTGGCAGGAGGACTTCTGGGCCGAGGCAGGGCGGGAGCAGGCAGGGCGGGAGCATGCGGGGCGGCAGAGCAGGGACACGCAGGAGGCCGGGCGGCAGCAGGAGGAGGCAGGGGTGCAGCAGGCGGGCCTGCACACGGGGCGGCAGAGCAGGGACACACAGGAGGAGGGTCTGCAGCAGGAGGGGGCTGAGCAGGGGGAGTCCTCGCAGCAGACAGGGGTGCAGCACACGGGCTTGCAGCACACAGGGGTGCAGCAGACAGGCTTGCAGCAGACAGGGGTGCAGCAGGCGGGCCTGCACACGGGGCGGCAGAGCAGGGACACGCAGGAGGAGGGTCTGCAGCAGGGGCTGGGCTGGCAGCAGGAGGGGGCTGAGCAGGGGGAGTCCTCACAGCAGACAGGGGTGCAGCACACGGGCTTGCAGCAGACAGGGGTGCAGCAGACGGGCTTGCAGCAGTCTTCCTGGCAGGGGGAGGAGGTGCAGCAGGATGGCTGGCAACATGAAGAGGTTGTGCAGGGGGAGTCCTCACAGCACGCAGGGGTGCAGGAGAAAAGCTTGCAGCAGACAGGCGTGCAGCAGGTGGGCCTGCACACGGGACGGCAGAGCAGGGACACACAGGAGGAGGGTCTGCAGCAGGAAGGGGCTGAGCAGGGGGAGTCCTCGCAGCAGACAGGGGTGCAGCAGATGGGCTTGCAGCACACAGGGGTGCAGCAGACGGGCTTGCAGCACGCAGGGGTGCAGCAGTCTCCCTGGCAGGGGGAGGAGGGGCCGCAGGACGGCTGGCAGCATGAAGAGGTTGTGCAGGGGGAGTCCTCGCAGCAGACAGGGGTGCAGCACACGGGCTTGCAGCACACAGGGGTGCAGCACACTGGCTTGCAGCACGCAGGGGTGCAGCAGTCTCCCTGGCAGGGGGAGGAGGGGCCGTACAGGAGGGTCAGGCAGGGGGCCGGGGCGCAGCACGGGGGCTCGCAGCAGCTCTCTGGGCAGTCGTCCTCCTGCCAGGAGGAGTCGGGGCAGGAGTCCGAGGCCCCGGGCAGGCAGACGCGGCTGCCATAGCTCAGGTCGCTAGAGCAGACGGACAGGGTGGACGCGGCCATGGCGGGGGCGGTGGGGCTGCAGGAGGGAGCGGGTGTGGGTGTGGGTGTGGTGGGTGCTCGGGGTGTTTGGGGTTTATATACACCTCGGGCTGTGTGCTGTTCATCACGAGGCCTGAAAAGCCAGTCCGCTTGTTGCTGAAGCACGTCCCTGAGGAAGCTGGTCAGGGGCCCGCGGCGGGTAGCTTAGCCCATTTATGACCTGGGAGGGTCAGTCACCCCTGATACCCGCCCTCCGCTCCCAGCGTCCCTCTGCGGCTCCTTACTGTTACTTCCCGTGCCTCTCAACACTCAGAGAAATAAATCATGGGCCTATTTTTTCATATTGTCTTTATTTGGGGAAATAACTCTGTTCCGAATCCATCAACCAACGGATAGCTTGGGAGCTGCGTTTATTTTTGGTGTATGTGCAAACAGGCGTGTGTAATAGCTCTTCTGTGCCCGCAGCTATTTGGAACGAGTTTGTGTACATTTTTTTAAATGTTTATTTTTGCGAGAGACAGAGCACAATTGGGGAGGGGCAGAGAGAGAGAGGGAGACACAGAATCCGAAGCAGGCTCCAGGCCCGGAGCTGGCAGCACAGAGCCCGACGTGGGGCTCGAGCTCACAAACCGTGAGATCACAACCCGAGCTGAAGTCGGACGCTTAACCGACTGAGCCACGCAGGTGCCCTGAAAGTCTGTACATGTTAACTCCGTGACCCTTAACCTTGTGAAGTGGGAACTGTTGTTCCCATTTTACAGATGGGGAAACCGAGGCACGAGTGAACACCAACACCCATACAAAGTGAGCAGAAGGGCCTGGATCAGAAGTGGGGGGCCCGTGTTCTCAGGCCAAGACTCTGCTGCCCCAGAGGGCGGAGAGCAGGCTGGCTTCTGGGAGATGCGAGGGCACAGGATGAAGGCAGATTGAGAGGTGTCCGGGAAGGTGTGCGGTGGGTGCCGGCCGGCGGGCAGCACCTGGTCAGGCGGTGCTTCTAGAACCTGGGAGAACGTGTGCTCAGTGGCCGCAGGATCGTGTGCACGGACTGTGGGGCGAGGTTGCGGGAGGCAGGTGGTCGGTAAGAGCAGGACCTTGTCCGGCTGAGAGCAGGGAGCGTGGGACAGGGTGAGTGTCCCACGCGGGCTGAGGCACCGGCCTGCAGGAGCCCGGCAGGTGGCGCTGGTGAGCCATCAGCTGGCGCAGGCGGGGATGGGGACCGGGGTGACCCTGAGGGAGTCTGAACCTAGTTGGGGCGCGGCCAGGGGAGGCCCTGCGCACGGCCTGACTGGGACTGCCAGCTTGGTGATCGCCCCCCGACGGTCCACACTCGTAGTGGGAGAGACCACTGCCCTCTGTGCGGGGAGGCCAGCCTGCAGTGGCCGCTTGGGCTCCGAGGGGGAGCCTGGTGTCAGCAGGAGAGCAGGGATGTAAGGGTGGGGGTGGGGGGGCAGAGCCCCTGAGCGCCCAGAAGCCTCAGGGGTGGAGGGAGAGCAGGTGGGTCCCCAGGGTTTGGGGGGCCCCTTCTGGAGGTGATGCGGGGCATTTCTGGGGAGCGTGGGGGCTCCAGGGAAGCAGGCTAGAGGGCTGTGGTGGGTGTGGCTGGTGCCAGCCAGACGGGCCGCCCTTCCTGAGCCGAGGCAGGTGCAGGCACCGGGGTCTCTGCTCATATGGGCACCGACGGGCCACACGTGCCCAGACGCCAATGCCCCGCAGGGAAGACAGATTTGATTGAGGATGACACGGCGGGGCCGAGACTTGGGCATGGAGCTGAACGGGGTGCCCCGCGCAGGCAGCAAGGTGGTTGGCCAGAGGGGAGCAAACGGTGACATGCAGAGGGTCTAGACTTGGGGGGGGGCATCCGGGTTTGGGACTGGCAGTTTGGGGTGGGGCCCCTGCCTTCCAAAGAGACAGGCAGGCCCACCTTTCCTGATGACGCTTCAAAGGGATGGCGCCCTGCTTTCCGCGAAGCTGGGCTTGTGCCAGGCGCGCCTCCGGGGGATGGGGTCTGTAGCTGCTTTGTGGGGACGCCTCTCGAGCAGGGGGCTGGGGCTGGGGTCGGGGGCGGCCAGGCTTTCCGGGCACGTGCTTCTCCAAATGCTCGTGCGCTGAGAGTGAAGGCAGTGCCCGCCTCGCTCGCGGCCGCCCACCCCTCTGACGCCTGCCCGGCCGCACACTCGGTCCCCTGGGACGCTGGCGCTGCTCACATTTGTGGCCGCCCAACAGGCGAGTGCTCTGTGGGCCAGCGGGGAGCCGTCCCGCCCTTGCCACCGGAGCAGATGCCATGAAGAGCCACACGGTTATCTCGAGTCTCCCCGACCCGGTGCTGCGCCCACTGGCGGGGGCTCTGCCCATGTTCCCTCCGCCCACTGCCTCCCTGAGATGGCCACCTGCGGCCTCCTGTGCGCGTGTGCAATTATGAGCACGCAGGGGACCACTGGGTGGCTCAGTCGGTTGGGTGTTTGACTCTGCATTTTGGCTCAGGTCATGACCTAACTGTTGGCGAGTTCGAGCCCTGTGTCAGACTCTATGCTGACGGCAAGGAACCTGCTTGGGATTTTCTCTCTCTCTCTCTCTCTCTGACCCTCCCCCACGCGTGCTTGCTCTCAAAATAAATTAAAAAAGACTAAAATTATGAGCATGCAGTGGTTGTTATATGTTATTATTGCAGCTACCATTACAAGTATGACAAAGCCATATTCTTCTGTTTGACTTTCTTTAAAAAAGTTTTTTAATTGTAGTAAAACAGAAATAACAGAAAATCTGCCATTGGACCCATTTTCAAATGTACAGTGTCGGCGCACTAAGTGCATTCGCGATTGTGCAGCCGTCTCCACTGTCCAGCTTCAGGACTTTTGCCATCATCCCGAACTGAAACTCTGTCCCCATGGGACACTGCCTCCCGTCCCGCAGTCCCCCCAGCAACCCCCTCCCCTCCATCCTACTGTTTCTGAGTCTGGCTGCTCTGGTACGTCATACGAGCGGGGTCAGACCATCGCTGTCCTTTTGTGGCTGGCTGACTTCACACAGCATCATGTCCCCAAGGCTCATTCATGTCGCAGCGGGTGTCAGAACGTCTTTCATGTCATGAATGAAGAATATTCCACTCTGTGGACGGACCACATTTTGCTTAGCCATCCGTCAGTGGACCCCTGGGTTGTTTTTACCTTCTTGCTGTTGTGAACAATGCTGCAAAGAACATCTGACTGCCTTTTTTACTTTTTTGGGGTCTATTCTTAGGAGTGGAGTTTCTGGGGGCATGTGGTAAGTGCCAGAATGTTTCCAGACTGGTGCACGACTTGATAGTCCCAGTGATGATGTTTGAGGGCTCCAATTTCTCCACATCCTTACCAACACTGGTCCCTTCTTTTTCTTTCTTTCTTTCTTTCTTTCTTTCTTTCTTTCTTTCTTTCTTTCTTTCTTTCTCCCTCCCTCCCTCCCTCTCTCTCCCTTCCTTCCTTCCTTCCTTCCTTCCTTCCTTCCTTCCTTCCTTTCTCCCTCCCTCCCTCCCTTTCTTTCTTTCTCTTTCTTTCTTTCTTTCTTTCTTTCTTTCTTTCTTTCTTTTCTTCCTTCCTTCCTTCCTTCCTTCCTCCCTCCCTATCTCCCTTTCTTTTTCTTTCTTTCTTTCTTTCTTTCTTTCTTTCTTTCTTCCTCTCTCTCTCTCTCTTTTCCTTCCTTCCTTCCTTCCTCCCTCCCTCCCTCCCTCTTTCTTTCTTTCTTTCTTTCTTTCTTTCTTTCTTTCTTCTTCCCTTCCTCCCTCCCTCCCTCCCTTCCTCTCTTTCTTTCTCTCTCTCTCCCTCTTCCTTCCTTCCTTCCTTCCTTCCTTCCTTCCTTCCTTCCTTCTTTCCTTCCTCCCTTCCTCCCTCCCTCCCTCCCTCCCTCCCTTCCTCTCTTTCTTTCTCTCTCTCTTCCTCTTTCTTTCTTTCTTTCTTTCTTTCTTTCTTTCTTTCTTTCTTCTTTCTTCTTTCAATTTTAGCCATCCTAGCACATATGAAGTGGTGTTTCATTGTGGTTGTGATTTGCATTTCCCTGATGACTAATAACGTGGGGCATCTTTTTGTGTGCATGTTGGCCCTCTGTACAGCTTTGTTGGAGAAATGTCCATTCAAGTTCCTTTCCCATTTTAAAAAAAGTGTATTTATTTTGAGAGAGGCAGAGAGAGTGTGAGTGGGAAAGGGGCAGGGAGAAGGAGAGAGAATCCTAAGTAGACTCTGCGTGCCATCAGTGTGGAGCTTGACACGGGGCTCGAACCCATGAACTGTGAAACCAGGACCTGAGCCGAAATCAATTTGGACGCTTAACTGATTGAGCTACCCAGGTGCCCTTCTCTGCCCATTTTTAAATTGGGTTACTTGTCTTTTTGTTGCTGAGTTGTATGGGTTCTTTATGTTTTCTGGTTATAAACTCTTATCAGACATACGATTTGCAAATATTTTCTCCCATTCTGTAGATTGTCCTGTCACTTTCTTGATGGTGTCTTTTGAATCACTAGAGTTTTTAATTTTGATGATGTCCAATTAATTTTTTTCTTTTGATCTTCATGCTTTTGGTGTCATAGCTAAGAACCTGTTGTCAAATCCAAGGTCACGAAGTGATTCCCCTAAGTTTTCCTCTAATACAGTTTGGTTTTAGCTCTTACATTTAGGATGTTTATGACTTTTAGTTAATTTTTGTATATGGGGTGAGGTAGGGGTCCAACTACATTATTTTGCATGTAGAAATCTGGCTTTTCTGGCACCATTTGTTGAAAAGATGATGTTCTCCACTGAACAGTCTTGAAATCTTTGTCAAAAATCAGTTGGCCATAAATATATGGGTTTATCTCTGGACTCTCAGCTTTACTCCGTCAGTGTGTATGTCTGTCCTATACGCCAGATACCACACTGACTCAATCACTGTACTTTCGTAGTAAGTTTTGAAATCAGGAACTGTGAATCCTTCAACGTTCTTCATCGTTTTCAAGTTTATTCTATTCTAGACTCTTACCAGTTCCATATGATTTTGAAGCTCAGCCTTTTCATTTCTAGAGAAAGAGACTTTGGGATTTTGATAAGGATCACACTGGGGAGTACTGTCACCTTCACGTTAAGCGTTCCCATCCATGAACATGGGATGTCCTTGCTCTTATCCTCGTCTCCTTCAGTTCTTTCAGCAGTGTTTTAGAGCGATCGGTGTACAGGTCTTTCACCCCCTTGGTTAAATTTATTGCTAGGTGTTTTATTCTTTTGGATATGATTTTCACTGCCTGAAAAAGTGTTGAAAAGCAGATGACCACGCACACACAAAATACAGCCACTTAGTTTTAGAAAAACACTCCTGCTTATTTAATACGTCTATTGCCAATAATGTGCTGTCGTGTTTATCACTCACTTAAGCATCGTTTACGTAGTTTTCTACTCATCTGTTTACTTATAGCACACCCGTGTTTGGAAGCACAGGTTGGATTGTCGCCAGGACTTTGTGAGCACTGCTCCTGAAGTTTGCTAAAGCGTGCAATGCTGTTGATGGCAAGTCTGATGCCAGTCAGATTTTTACTTTTCCGCAGGTGACTTTTTTTGGCTTGTTTTGTTCTCTGGAGGCGCTTTTGGGAACCACTTATTATCCATCCCATTCTGCAGTTCCAACAGGATGTGTCTGGGTTTTCCCCATTCCTTTACTTGGTGTTGCTTAGTCCTTTAACCTGGGGACTGTGTTTTCCACTGTGGGAAGTGCTCCTCCCCGGGGATGCATTTCCTCATCCTCCCTGTGTCCTGACTGCCTCTCCTCCTGGAATCCCACACACCAGAGGCTGCAGCCCCCAGATGGGTCCCCAGGCTGGTTTCTTTCCTCTCATACTTCCTACCTCTTTGATGTTTTGTTCTAAGTCCGAGAGACTTCTCAGCCTCACTTGCAAGGCCCTTTGTTTAATTTCAAATACCAACAATAGACCTTTTTTGGGTACGTTTTCTAACCGTTCCTTTTCAAAGCCTCTCCCCCCTTGCTCTATGGCTGTGACATCTTCTTGAATGTCTTTGAGTGTATTTAAGATTTGTTAAAAGGTGATTTCTGCTTCATGAGCTGTCTGCCTGCTCTGGGGTGTGTTTTATGTTTGCTACCCCAGGCTGGCCTTCTCACGCCACTGGCTTTGCTCATACGCTGGGGTGAGTGTGGGAGTGGTCATGGCGGCCGGGCTCCCCTTCCTCTGCGTGTCTGTGCTGAGTTAGAGAAACCTCATCCGTGTGGGGAAGTTGACATGGTGCTCCGGGATCAGGGGTGGGGCCCTGCCAGGTGGCGGGGTTACCTGGGAATAAGAAAGCTGGGAGCCCAGAAGCCAGGATGAGACTTATGTACACGGGGTGTCAACAGCCCCCCAGGAGCCTTAGCCTTTCCCGGGTGAGGTGTTAAATTGTCCTAGAGATACACACCGGCGGCGTTCTGGGGAGGTGCAGAGCCTCTGGGCACTCTGCCTCCGATGGCCCCGGGTGCCCCCTCCCCTGTGGACACACCTTCCTCCACCGGGCCTGCCCATGGGGACCAGGTGCTGTCGTGCTCCAGGGCCCAGCCTGCTCCACCCTGCCTGGAGGTCGGCACATGTCTGCTTCCCGTTGGCTTTGTTGCGTCCCTTACCCGTTGTAGGCTGACTTCTCCCCACGGCGGGTCTTGGGAGGGTTGAGATGGGGACAGTAGGCCCAGCCCGCCCTCTTGAACGGAAGCATCAGCTCTCTTGGAGTGCTGGCTTTGCCACAGCCCCCCTGGCACTCTGGTTTGGCTGAGCCACAGTCCTCCTTATTTCATTTGAATGCTGGGTCCCCAAATTCTCTTTGCACCCCAGTTCACATGGCATATTAGGCTGCCACAGCATGAAAGCTCTTGGTCAAATTTCCCATCCAAAGCAGGAATCCCATTTGTGCCTTCTGTTTTCTTTTTAAAGGGAAATTTTATTTTGAACTACTTAGCTCGCCTACTTTTTCAACTGTTTTTATTTTCATTTTATTGTGAAAAAAATCTCAGACATACAGAAAAACTGAATCACTCAGTGTGTAGCCACATATCCCGTCCTACAGTCCACAACTAACATTGTGCCTCACTTCCTTTCCCAGATCCTTACCCATCAGACCATCCCTCTACATTGCCAAGTCAGTCGCAAACAACAGTACGCTTCACTCGAACACTCAGGAAGCATCCCGTTAGCAGGAGTTTCTGTGCTTTTGGGTGTGAAGTACCATGCCTCTTACGTGTGTCATTTGATGGCTTTTGACAAATGCGTGCATCCGAGTAAACCCTCTTGGGACCCACCACGGGACTGTGCACCCAACCTTATCGGGGCCCTGGACGCAGCCTGTGCCCAACCCTTTTGGCCCCGGCCCTAACCGTCCTCCCCAAATGTCTTCTTCCCCCTGGTCAGTTTACCCGAACCCCCCAGAAGCAGCCCGTGTTCTGGCCGTTAAACATCTAACGTGGTTCAGCTTGTCGTAGAGCCTCACTTAGACACAGTCGTGTGGCGGGCGCTCTCTGCCCGACTCTGCTCACCAGCACCGTGTTGCTGAGACTAAACAGTGCGGTCCTCTAACTGCTGATTCGTGTGACTGTCGTGGTGTTTATCCATCCCTGTTGATGGGCGTGTGGGTTGATTGCAGTTCTGTCTGTTATTGAGAGAGTGGAAGAAACAGACCTCGTCTTCAAGGCTTCGGGGCCCGGAAGCCAGGACGGTCCCCAGGTGCCTGTTATTTTGCAGGGCAGCTCTGGCTTTTAGGGAACTTTTTGTTCTCTGAGCTGAAATCTGTGTCCCTGTCACCTTGGCTCTTTGGTGCAACCTCTTTTGTAGTATACTTTTTTTAACGTTTATTTTGGAGACAGAGAAAGAGCATGAGCAGGGGAGGGGCAGAGAGAGAGGGAGACACAGAATCCGAAGCAGGATCCAGCCTCCGAGCTGTCAGCACAGAGCCTGACACGGGGCTCGAACCCATGATCCGTGAGGTCGTTACCTGATCTGAAGTCGGAGGTTCAACACACTGAG
>NC_064810.1:1741910-1764621 GCF_023721935.1 Panthera uncia
CCCCCCAGGCGCCCCTGGTGTCTTTTTTTAAAACCAGGTTTTGGAAACTTGTCCATCGTGTGTTCAGCTCATTGTTGTGCTTCGATTTCCTTCCCTCCTCCCGAGGGTGACCTTACCTGTGTGTTAGACTGTCAGACACCGGCTCACAGGCTCTTCTCATTTGTTCCTCACTCTCGCTTCTCCTGCAGGTCAGATAATTTCCCTTGACGTGGATTCACTTTCACACACTATTACTTCCGTCGTCGGTCCGCCGTCGGGACCTCCCAGTGGATATTTCATTTCTAAGTGCTGTGCTTCTCGGCTCGAATTCCCGGTTTTTAAAGCAGTTTCCATTTATCTGCTAACATGCCGTGTCCATTCACTCACAAAAGTAATATTTTCCTTTAATTCTTCGAACACCCGTTCCTTGGATTCTTGAAACATCTACAGTCGCTGCTCCACAGTCATTGCCCAGCCACTGTCCGGGCCATCTCGGGTTTCACGACTATTGATTGATTTTTTTCCTTAACTGGTGGATTGCATTTTCTCTGCCTTTTGTGGCCGGTGGTTTTGTTGTTGTATATTGCAATTAATTATGGTGATACATTTAGAAGGCCTGCATTCTCTTTTCCTGCCTATTCACTTTGGTTCTGGGTGATCGCCAGTTATTAACTGATCATGTTGAACTTGAGCGAGTTTTACACCTGCTCAGGGTGGATCTGCGGGAAGCCCAGGGGGATTACTAAGCTCCTTGTCTTGGTGGGGGTCGAATTCCAACCATCTTCTCTGGAAATGTTGCCACCGGTTGGCTTTGTTGGGGCAGGCCCAGAGTAGGGCTTCCTGTGGGTCTGGTCGCTGCTCTGGACGCCTGATTGTGTGGGGTCCTAGCAGCACGTGGGGGCTCCCCCTCCGTCCTGTGGCACACGCTCAATGTTAAGCCTCCGGTGGTGTTGCCCCGAGCACAGACAGCCCTGCCACCTTGGACAGATGTACAGCAGCGTCTCACGCAGACTCACACACGTTCCCTCCCTCCTGATGCCCCACTCCTGGGATTCTAGCTGCTTCTGCTGCCCGAGCGCGGGGGGTCTTCCTCCTCGGCAAGCAGGCCGTCGTGTTCTGCGAAAACTCCAGCCCACTGAACGGCCTTCGGGACGCTGGCCTGGGCAGAGCCGGGCGAAGGCCGAGCGTCTCTCGTGTGCACTCTTCCTCTCCGCAGCCGGTCTGTGCCGGTCGGACCGACCGCGGCCCGAAGACGGAAGGCTCGTCGCTGTTCTTGGGTCGTGTCGTTGAGGGAGCGCTAGACTACCGGCGCTCCGCGGGTTTCCCCGGTATCGTTCCGTTCTCCAGACTCAACACTTGTCTGTTCTGGGAGGTTCCTGGTCCACACAGCAAAGGCTGTGGCTTGAGGAGCCCTGCAGGTGTCATTCCTGTCTGCCTCGGTGTGGGCCCCACGGAGACAGGCAGCTACCAGGCTCTTTTACCCACCTATCGCTGCTAGAACGGTTGGAGGACGTGGCTAGGTGTGTGGCTGCTGAGACAGAACCAGGCAGACTCCTGTCAGGGACAGCCTGTCCTGGAAAACCGTAGATGACACCCCCCGCCCAAAAGAGGTCACGGTTTTACGCTGACATTGCCCCGTCCAGGCAGACCCCAGCCGGCGCTCTCTGCAGGCGGGCGGCCCCAGATCTGCAAGCAGAAAGGAGTGGAGCGGGGGGAGGGGGGTGGGAACACTGACGGACGTCTGTCCTCCCGGAGGAGACCTCGGAGTGGGGAACGGTGTCTCCCTAACAAACAGGGAGGCCCACGAGTGTTTGTCTGGGCCCGGATGTGTGTGCCTCTGTGGGGGTGCCTGCACCTCCCTGAGCTGTGTGTCCGTCTTTGGGGCCGTGCGCCAGAAAATTCTCGTAAACCGGTCCTGAGTCTTGTGATGCAGCAGCCTCCTGCAGAAGCGTTTTCAGAAACGCCATCAAGTTCTCGGGGTGTTCTCACTGTCGGCGGGGCGGGGGGCATGCAGGTGGCAGGAGAGACCTCGGATTCTTTGTAGGAAAGGTATGGAGGTCATCCAAA
Organism: Panthera uncia; assembly: GCF_023721935.1. NCBI lineage: Eukaryota > Metazoa > Chordata > Mammalia > Carnivora > Felidae > Panthera > Panthera uncia. The sequence goes on from NC_064810.1 coordinate 1,743,957, forward strand.
GGCGATCTCTGGAGTTCACAGGCCAGAGCCCCGAGGAGGGTGGGGAGTGCTCCTCCAGGCCGGCTTTCAGGCCCGAGACGTCAGGCGAGAGCCCCAGGGAGGAGAGGAAGACCCACCGGTGACTCAGCCCGTCACCCGGGTCCCAAGTGACCCTGTGTGTCCATCCGCGGCCCCCCGGCCCTCACGCGCTTCCCGGGGACGCCCCTGCTTCCTATAGGGCCGCACCCCTGTGCAGCGGATGCCCTGGCTTTGTGCAGCCTGCTTCTCTAATGATGAGGTTTTTCTCACGACGAGGATCAGAGGTCACTGCCCACAAGGAGTTCTCCGTGACCCGTGCCCTCAGTCCACACCCGTGCTGTGGGCCAGTGGCCACCGTGTCCTTCCCGTGTACCGGCCGCTGCGTGACCTCCAGCTTCTGGGACACTCGGACGTGAGCCCGACTCTCTCGATCTCCCCGTGTCTGCCCCGGAGCCTTCCTGACGGGCAGAGGCTGTTCGGGGACGTCATCGCGCACAGAGGCAGGTTGGGAGGTCTGAGTTTTCAGATTCACGCAAACGTAGCTCGTGTGAAATCGTGAGGAACGAGCTCCAGTAAGACACTCGGGCAGGTTTCCAAGTGCAACACGAGCGTGGGGAGGGGCAGTTAGTCACGCGGGCGAGCGCCAAACAAACAAAACACATGCAACAGAAAACTAAGTTCTGGGAGACGGCCCGGAAGCAGCTCAAACCAGGAAGACAACCGTTGTGTCCCGTGTTGCCAGGACGCCCACGGCCCGGTATAAAGGCGGCCCAGGCAAGGAGCCTCCAGACGTCCCCGCCCTCCTCCCTCCCGGACACCGGCCGAGCCCCACGCCAACATGTGCCACACCAGCTGCTCCGCGGGCTGCCAGGCTTCCTGCGGCTCCTCCGGCCCCTGCCAGGCGTCCTGCTGTGTGCCCGTGAGCTGCAAGCCCGTGTGCGTGCCCGTGAGCTGCAGGCCCGCGTGTGTGCCCTCCTGCCAGTCCTCCACGTGCGTGCCCGTGAGCTGCAAGCCCGAGTGTGTGCCCTCCTGCCAGTCCTCCACGTGCGTGCCCGTGAGCTGCACACCCACTGTGTGCGTGCCCGTGAGCTGCAGGCCCGAGCGTGTGCCCTCCTGCCAGTCCTCCACGTGCGTGCCCGTGAGCTGCCGACCCGCCGTGTGCGTGCCCGTGAGCTGCACACCCACCGTGTGCGTGCCCGTGAGCTGCAAGCCCGCGTGTGTGCCCTCCTGCCGGCCCTCCTGCCCCACCCTGGTCTGCAGACCCGTGTGCTGTAGCTCCCCGAGCTGCTTCTGACCAGGGGTCTCCTAACACCTGCTCCGGGGGCAGAGGGGGCCCCGCCCGTGCCCCTCCGGTGAGGACCAAGCCTTCGCCGGGCCTCCAGTTCTGCGCGCGGCAGGTCAAACACTCCCGATGAATCGTCTGAACCCTGGGGCGAGGAGGAGCAGGACGAGCCGGATCCCCCCGTGATCCTGCGTGTCTCCGCCGGGGTCCTTCTCTGTCTCCGGCAGGGAACCCAGCCCCTGTGAGCCCAATAAATCGTGCCTTCCTGAGGCAGCTTTCTACTCCTGTCTCTCTGTTTCTACGTTTCCTGCCCACTGAGTCGGCGCCACGGAGCGGGGAGGGCTAATCCCCTCCTCAAGGCGGCTCGTCCGTCCGCGCTGGGGGCTCCCGGTGGAGGGAGTGGCCACCGGCCTCAGGCCCCCGTGATCCGTGGCCCGGTGCGTGTGGCCGCGGAACGACTCGCCCTTTTCCAAGGCTGCTCTTGCTTCCCCTGGCTGTCAGTTCCGGCCCTCAGTTCATGATCCACTTGTGTCGCTGGTCCACGTGCGGCCCAGTGTTAATTGACTGATGATCAGTTATTATTATAATAAACCCCACGAACCCACTACCCCACGTGGGAACTAGAGCACCGTCGGTAATTCACCCCGGGCTTCTCAGGGAAACCGCTGTTAGAATCGTGTGCTCTTCGCTACCTTCTAAAAAAGAGAGCGGAGTCACCTCTGCGTGGCCCTGAAGCGCGTGTTTTCTCACGCAGGGCCCTGAGGGACGTCGGAAGGTATTGTCCTGCACTCCTGGCCTCGGACTCACTTTCTTCACTCCGAGCACTGTTGCTAGGATTTCTCTCGGGTCCCGCGTCGTGTCGTGTGTCCTCTTGACCCTTCCCGCCTGCTCCATGCTGGGGCTGTTTCGGGTGAAACCTGCTCCCGTAGATGGGCAGGTGTGGGTGCCGAGGGAACGGGGGACCGGAGGGCCTGGCCGCGGACTGTCCACGCCCTTCTTTGGCACCCGTGACCTTTCCGTTTGGGGCAGCCGACCGCCCGTCCCCCGGCAAGGCTCTCTGTCTGGCTGGCAGTGTCTCAGGCTGGTGGGCAGGTGCATGGGAGCCTCCCCCCCCCCCCCAGGAACACACACCTGCCACAAGCCCCGGGCGACGGCGGAGAGGCAGGGACACCGGCTTCTCACCCACCTTGTCTCCAAAGCCACTGCACCTCCATGCCTGCTTTCTGGGGGTTGTTTTGTAATGAATTTTCTGAGTCGGAGAAGTGGGTGCGTTTGAGACCCGCCGGCAGTCTAGTCTGCCTCCACCTCCCCCCCGCGCCCCCCGGCTTTGCTCCCAGCTGAGGTCGAGAGGCCTGCACTGCGGACAGGAGCCTGGCTGCCCTCCCACCCCAGGGATGGCCTCCGGAGCCTCAGTCCTTCCTCCTCACCCAGCTCTGTGGTGACTAGATGTCACAGTACCTGGATCCTGCCCGACCCCACCCCCAGGCCCCGTTGTCCCTGAGCTCCCGAGGAGGCCAGTGGGGGCCGGGAGGCAGGTCAGCTCTCTGGATGTGGCTCTTTTTTTTTTTTAATTTAAATTTTAGTTAACATGCAGTGCAATATTGGTTTCAGGAGTAGAATTCTTTGATTCATCCCTTACATACAACACCCAGTGCTCATCACAAGTGTCCTCCTCAGTACCCATCACCCACTTAGCTCCTCCCCCACCCACCTCCCTCCATTCTCCCCCAGCTCGTTCTCTGTCATTGAGAGTCTCTTGTGGGGGCGCCTGGGGGCTCGGTTGGTTAAGTGTCTGACTTCAGTTTAGGTCTTGATCTCCTGGTTCATGGGTTCGAGCCCCTTGTCGGGCTCTGTGCTGACAGCTCAGAGCCTGGAGCCTGCTTCGGATCCTGTGTCTCCCTCTCTCTCTCTCTCCCCCTCCCCTGCTCATGTTCTGTCTCTCTCTGTCTCTCAAAAATGAATAAATGGTAAAAAAAAAATTTTTAAAGAGTCTCTGTGGTTTGTTTCCCTCTCTTCTCTTCACCCCCTTCATATGTGTTCATCTGTTTTGTTTCTACATATGAGTGAAATCATACAGTATGTGTCTTTCTCTGACTGACTTATTTCACTTTGCATAATACACTTTAGCTCCATCCATGTAGTTGCAAATGGCAAGATTTCATTCTTTTTCATTGCTGAGTAGTATTCCATTATATATATACATATCTTCTTTATCCATTCGTCAGTGGATGGACATTTGGACTCTTTCCGTAATTTGGCTGTCGTCAATAGTGCTGCTATAAATATCGGGATGCGTGTGCTCCTTTGAATCAGCATTTTTTTGTGTCCTTCGGGTAAATACTCAGTAGTGTGATTACTGGGTCGTAGGGTAGGTCTATTTTTAACTTTTTGAGGAACCTCCATACTGTTTCCAGAGTGGCTGCACCAGTTTGCATTCCCACCAGCAGTGCAAGAGGGTTCCCCTTTCTCCACATCCTCGCCAGCACCTGTTGTTTCCTGAGTTGTTAATGTTGGCCGTTCTGACAGGTGTGAGGTGGTATCTCATTGTGGTTTTGATTTCTATTTCCCTGATGATGAGTGATGTGGAGTATTTTTTCATGTGTCTGTTGGCCATCTGGATGTCTTCTTTGGAAAAATGTCTGTTCATGTCTTTTGCCCATTTCTTCACTGGATATTTGTTTCTTGGGTGTTGAGTTTGAGAAGTTCTTTATAGATTTTGGATACTAATCCTTTATCTGACATGTCGTTTGCAAATATCTTCTCCCATTTTGTCGGTTGCCTTTTAGTTTTGCTGATTGTTTCCTTCACTGTGAAGAAGCTTTTTATCTTTTTTTTTAAGGTTTTATTTTATTTTTGAGACAGAGAGAGACAGAATATGAATGGGGGAGGGACAGAGAGAGAGGGAACACAGAATGGGAAGCAGGTTCCAGGCTCTGAGCCATCAGCCCGGAGCCGGACGCGGGGCTCAAACTCACGGACCGTGAGATCGTGACCCGAGCCGAAGTCGGACGCCTAACCGACTGAGCCACCCAGGCGCCCCCAGAAGCTTTTTCTTGATGAGGTCCCAATAGTTCATTTCTGCTTTTGTTTCCCTTGTCTCTGGAGACATGTCAAGTAAGAAATTGCTGAGGCCGAGGTCAAAGAGGTTGCTGCCTATTTTCTCCTCTAGCATTTTGATGGTTTCCTGTCTCGTATTTAGGTCTTTCATCCATTTTGAGTTTATGTTTGTATATTTTTATTTTTGTGTAAGAAAGCGGTCCAGATTCATTCTTCTGCATGTCGCTGTCCAGTTTTCCCAGCACCACTTGCTGAAGAGACTGTCTTTATTCCATTGGATATTTGTTCCTGCTTTGTCAAAGATTAGTTGGCCATACATTTTTGGGTCCATGTCTGGGTTCTCTATTCTGTTCCATCGGTTGGAGTGTCTGTTTTGGTGCCAGTACCATACTGTCTTGATGATGACAGCTTTCTAATACAGCTTAAAGTCTGGGATTGTGATGCCTCCAGCTTTGGTTTTCTTTGTCAGGATTCCTTTGGCTGTTTGGGGTCTTTTCTGGTTCTGTGGATGTGGCTTTTGAGTCCTGGAGGCACCAGTACTTCCAAGGGCAGTCTCACTACTGGCCGTCTGAGATTTCCAGCCCCTTTAGTCTTCCTTAGGGACAGGTGATAAACTTAGAGCTGCAGAACTGCTTTTACGACCTTTTAGCTGCACGGACTGGAACCTATTACATTCTTTGAATTTGGGGGACTTTGGTAAACTGAGCCAGTTGACTCGGATGTATGTAGACATGCACCCACATACTTGCATATGATGTATGCACACACACACACACACACAGTATATATGTATGCACCGTGCACACACCAGTGTATATCCCTCCTACACACACGCACACACATGCACGAGGCATCTGGTTTCCCCAGCCAGCAGTGGGAGGTGAAACCCACAGAGTAGAGATGGGGTGCGGACAGTGACATAACAGCACCCCCGAAGCTCCTCCCCAGAGGCCCCACTCAGCCTGCTCAGAGCCTATGGGACCCTCAGGCCACTCGGAGCCTCTGTTCTGTGGTGCTGCTTTTCCACATCGGGCATGTCTTAGGAATGAGGTTTTACAACATGAGAAACCAAAGAGGAGAATGGAAATCTGACAAATGTATTAATTAGGAAAAGGTCCTCCAGGAAAGTGCGATTTTCTTCAAAGCCACGATAAAGGGAGGAAAAGGAGCAAGTCCGAAACAGGGCCTGCGGGCTGTGTTTCCACCTGCCCCGGGAAGGAGGTCTGTGGAGAGGGGAGGCTGGTGTGGGTCGGGACGGGACAGATCTCGCTGGGCTCCTTGATGTGACCGGAGTGGTTCCTCCAGGACTTGGAGGCCGGGAACGGATGTCCTGCAGCAGGTGGGGGCACCAAAGGGGACAGGCGTGCAGGCGAGGGCAGGGCAGGAGGACTGTCATACACAGGGCCACCCGCACCTCACGGGGCACGCACGTGTACGTACACATGTGCACACACACCCAGCTGCACATAAAGGCACACACACATACGCGTGTGGGCACACACAGGGCACAAAAGTACGCACAGGTGCACACAAGGGCACACACATGCATGCACATGCACACACACACACACACACACACACACATGGCATTCACACACTGCGCTGTGCTTATCGGGTCCCTTGTCACACTGGCTGATGGGAATTCCCATGAAGCTCACAGTGTAGGCGGGACACAGGACACAGGACGCCGGTTTGGGAACCTTTGGCTACTTTGCCGTGTGAGAGGCACATGGTGAGAAAAGGTTGCTGGCAGAGTCCAGAGAAGGGAAAAGAGTTTTACTGGGTTAGAAAGGGCTCCCTAGCGCCCCCCACAGGAACCTTACTTGAGGCTGGGGTGGTCACCACAGGGTGTTTCTTCACCCATGTTCTGGGACAATGTGTTATATTCCTTAGTGGTTTTTAGCATTTACAAGGCATCATAAACTGTGCACCCTTTTAAACATTAAAAAAAATTTTAATGTTTATTTATATTTGAGAGAGAGACAGAATGTGAGCAGGGGAGGAGCAGAGAGAGAGGGAGACACAGACTCCGAAGCAGGCTCCAGGCTCTGAGCTGTCAGCACAGAGCCCGACGCGGGGCTCGAACTCACAGACCACGAGATCACGACCTGACCTGAAGTTGGACACTTAGCTGACTGAGCCACCCAGGCGCCCCCTGAGTCAATTTCTTTAATGGTTCAAAGTTATTCAAGTTTTAAATGGCTAATTTGGGAAAGTTACATATTTTTAGAGATTTTATTGGGATTAAGTTGTTCATAATAGTCATTATTTAAAAAATCTCCATTATATCTGTAGTCTTGTCGCATTTTTATCCCTAATTTCCTAGTAGTCTTTATTTGTGCTTTCTTGTTTATTCCACTGGCCAGTCTTGTCACATAGTTGTTTTTTCATAGAATCATCCTTGGCTTTGTTGATCTGTGTGGTGTGATTATTTTCTATTCCATTAATTTCTGCCTATGATTTTGCTATTTCTATACCGAGTAACTTTAACAACATTTCCATGACACTCTCCATAGAAAATCTTTGGAAAACCGAGTACAGATGTTTTCAGTATGTCGTAGAGTGGAAGCCAACAGGGAAATCCCAGCCCCTTGTTTTACAGCGACAATAAATTCATATTTCTGACCTGCTGTGGCTGAGCCTCATTCATTGTGGCAGAAACCAGTGTTTTTTTAGTCTCATTGAAATTCTTTGTTGACAGGTATAAAGGAGTCAGTGTATATACACCATGAGCTCAGATTTTTAGGCCACAATGAAATACATAAATATAATGTTTAACCTGAAAATAAAATACATGCTATCTTACCGTGTACTGGGAGGTTTTTGAGACAAAATACTGTGTCTCATCTATAGCTAAAGAAAAGTATTTGCCACTTGCCGAATTCTGAATGTGTTGACCATTGATGTCCTTTTTCTGCTTGCCCCTGTCATGTTTGAAGACAGTGTGTCACAGTCTCCCTGTAACAGGAGCTGTCACTCCTCCTTGGAATGCACCAGACATTGATATTTGAGGCTATACTTTGTGGTACATAGAAGGTCAGGATCATCCTGTCTTTCTGGGGAGTTGGATTTTATCATCACCAATGAGACATTCTCTTCATCAGTAACGGTGCTTTCTACCCTCAAGTACATGTTGTCTATTAAAATAGTTGTACTAGATGTTTTGGGTTAGTGTTTGCTAGGTGTCCCTTCTTCTTTGTTCACTTTCAACCTTTCTGTCTGTGTGCTCTGGACCAGGGGTTGGCACCCTTTTTAGGTAAAGGACCAGGCAGCAGCTGTCTGCAGCCTGCAGGCCTCCTGGTTGCTGCTGCAACCACGAAGCCCTGCTGTTGCAGCACGAGTTGCCATAGACGGGGCACAAGCAAGGAGCGTGGCCATGTCCAGTGAGCCTCGTGGACACCTGGGCAGAGGCCCAGCGCTGCCCCGAGGGAGGGGTGCAGCCTGTACCCTGACTTAGACCACAATAGCACAGAGCTGAATTTCGTTTCTAAAAGATTCGATCTCTGTTTTTTAACTGGAGAGTTTAGTCTATTTATATTTATTATGATCACTAATATATTTGAATATATTTCTATCATCTTATTTTGTGATCATCTTTGCCCCACCTTTCCATGCTGCTTCTTAAAGTCCCTTTCTACCTGCCGTCACGTCAACATTTTACAAGTTTCCTTTTGTTTTCTGTCTTCTCTGGTTCTGAAGTTCCTATGCTTTCTATTCTTTGATTGGCGGTCCTTAAGATTTCCATGGACATCCCTCATGTGGTCTGGCATCAGTCATGTCTCTTCTCACCTGTACATAAAGCAGATTCCCTCCAGCTTATCGGCATCGTCTGTCCAGGGCTCTGGTTCGCTTTTAAATTTTTTCTAACCCCACTAATTAGCATTGCTGCTATTCTCCTCAGTTGATATTTGTTTATCCACATATCTACCAGCTTCTTAAGTCACTGCCCCGCTCCACCTCCCCGATGGTTCCCCCTCGTCTGGTCCTCCTCCCTGGGGGCATCCTGCAGGTGCTCCTGTGTGTGCACTGCTGATGAGTGAGCTTGCCTGGGAACGTGCATGGAGGTGGAGGGAGGCACGCGGACCTTTCCGTCTGCCTCACTGTCTCCTCGTGTGCAGCTGTGGAGCCCACTGCAGCCGCTCCCCGTGGGCAAGCTGGACTGTTCTCTGGCTGCTTCCAGCACATTCTGTCCTGAGAACTCCCGGTGCTCGTCATGTGGGGGGGACTTGGGTCTCTCGCACTTGCCTGTGCTGCTCTTTGGGACCTGAGGCCGTGCTTCGTCACCCCTAGAAGACAGCTTCTGCCCCTAGTTCTCTCTGGTCTCTTCCTCTGGAAGAGCAATTAATCGACTACCGGACCTTCTCCGTCTATCTTCCAAGTCTCCGGGCCACGCTTTGTCCTCACAGGGTCCCTGCAGCTCAGCGCTGTGGCTCGTGGCAGCCCGTGGCAGTGCACCCGCCCCGCCGTCTCTCCACGCAGAGGGCTTTCACTTCAGTGGTTTTACCCGTTTTAGCTTTAGAGGTTACATTTGGTTCTCCCGAGCGCATGTATCTTAAAAAAGAATGGAACCTTCTTCCTCTTTCATGTTTCTTATTTCATCTTTTAGTTTCACCCGTTTGAAGCTCACGTATTTAATGTCTGTGGTGGGATTTCTACGGCGCGAGGTTCTCGGGCGGCTGCTGTCTCTGTGGCACTTTGCCTGCACGGACGTGTGCGCTCACGCGGTCGCGCCTGCGTCGCGAGCTCACGCTTCCGCTTCTGTAGTTGTGTCGACTCTGAAAAGCCCGGACTGCAGGTGTGTGCCTCTGGAGAGGTGCGCCAGGACTGGCGTTGAGGTCACGGCGCATGGCGTCTCGCTGAGCACACACGACGGCCTCCGGAGTCGGGCACTGGCAAGCACCCCCGGCACAGATGGGGACGCGGAGGCTGCGCAGGGGCTGTCCCTGGTGACAGTCTGTAGATGGCAGGGCTGCCGCTCAAAGCCAGCTCTGGCCACCCGTGCAGCGGGGCTCTTGACGCCGCCGCGCCTCGTGGATGGGGGCGCTGGGCCGCCCTGCGAGTGAGGGGAAGGGGAAGGGGCCCGGCCCGCCGGGAGAAACTGAGAACAGGGAGCGGCCGTGAGCTCACAGCACGGTGCACCTGCTCCTGGCACACGTCCCTCCGCGGCCTCCTGTGTTCTGTCTGCAGCGGCACCTTCACCGGGCCTGATGGCACACAGCGGTCCACCCCGGGCCTCGGGGCGGATGTGTTGTCAGGGCCAGGGAAGGGCCCCAGGGCGGTGTCCTGCTCCTCTCCGTCCCCAAGGGAAACGCGCCAGGAGCACCACAGCCCCGCGGTGCTGATGGCCACAGGCGCTGCTCGGGACACTGGCCAAGGAGCCCGCAGGCGCCGCGCTCAGACGAGAAGGCCGCGCTGCTCTCGGCCAAGGGCGGATCGGTGGCAGAAAGCGCCGGCCCAGGGAGCCGAGGGGAACGGCCCAGCTGGGCTCCGCCGTACCCCGTGCCAGCTTGGTGCCGGTCTCCCTGCGGTGGCGCTGACCCAGGAGTGCTCCCTCGTGGCTGTGGCCCAACATCCCGGGCGCAGCAGCGAGGGCAGCGTGGCAGCCAGCCCCGCGCGCTCGGCCTCGCAGGCTGCAAACAGTCTCATTTGTCAGTGCAGAGCCCGACGCGGGGCTCGAACTCACGAACCCTGAGATCATGACCTGAGCTGAAGTCAGATGCTTGACTGACTGAGCCACCCAGGCGCCCCTGAAAAGTATTCTCTATACAAAAAAGTCCAACTAACTAACAAGCAATGCCTCCACGTACAGAAGCACATAAAAGGTAGTAATGTTCTGCTCACATGAATGCAGTGTTCCTACTGGTCTTCCTAATTGGGTTTTATTTACATATTTTGTTTATTTTTATTCATTTTTTAATTTACATCCAAGTTAGTCAGCATCTAGTGCAACAATGATTTCAGGAGTAGATTCCAGTGATCCACCCCCTATGTAGAACGCCCAGTGCTCATTCCAAGTGTCTTCCTTAATGCCCTTTACCCATTTAGCCATCCCCCCCCCCACAGCCCCTCCAGCAACCCTCTCTGTTCTCTATATTTAAGTCTCTTATGTTTTGTCCCCCTCCCTGTTTTTATATTATTTTTGCTTCCCTTTCCTTATGTTCATCTGTTTAGTATCTTAAATTTCTCATATGGGTGAAGTCACATGATATTTGCCTTTCTCTAATTTCACTTAGCATAATACACTCTAGTTCCATCCACGTTGTGGCAAATGGAAGGATTTCATTTTTTTTTGATTGCCGAGTATATCTCATTGTGGTTTTGATTTCTATTTCCCTGATGATGAGTGATGTGGAGCATTTTTTCATGTGTCTATTGGCCATCTGGATGTCTTCTTTGCAAAAGTGTCTGTTCATGTCTTTTGCCCATTTCTTCACTGGATCATTTGTTTTTTGGGTGTTGAGTTTGAGAAGTTCTTTATAGATTTTTGGATACTAATCCTTTATCTGATATGTTGTTTGCAAATATCTTCTCCCATTCTGTCGGTTGCCTTTTAGTTTTGCTGATGGTTTCCTTCACTGTGCAAAAGCTTTTTGTTTTGATGAGGTCCCAATAATTCAGTTTTGCCTTTGTTTCCCTTGCCTCCAGAGATGTAAGAAGTTGCTACGGCCGAGGTCAAAGAGGTTGCTGCCTGTTTTCTCCTGTAGGATTTTTTTTAAATTTTTTTTAACGTTTATTTATTTTTGAGACAGAGAGAGACAGAGCATGAATGGGGGAGGGTCAGAGAGAGAGGGAGACACAGAATCTCAAACAGGCTCAAGGCTCTGAGCAGTCAGCACAGAGCCCGACGCGGGGCTCGAACTCACAGACCCCGAGATCATGACCTGAGCCGAAGTCGGATGCTTAACCGACTGAGCCACCCAGGCGCCCCTCTCCTCTAGGATTTTGATGGCTTCCTGTCTTATGTTTAGGTCTTTCATCCATTTTGAGTTTATTTTTATGTATGGTGTAAGAAAGTGTCCAGGTTCATTCTTCTGCATGAAGAGACTGTCTTTATTCCATTGGATATTCTTTCCGGCTTTGTCAAAGAGTAGTTGGCCATACGTTTGTGGGTCCATTTCTGGGTTCTCTAGTCTGTTCCACTGATCTGAGTGTCTGTTTTTGTGCCAGTACCATACTGTCTTGATGATGACAGATTTGTGATACAGCTTGAAGTCCGGGATTGTGTTGCCTCCTGCTTTGGTTTTCTTTTTCAAGATTGCTTTGGCCATTCGGGGTCTTTTCTGGTTCCATACAAATTTTAGGATTGTTTGTTCTAGCTCTATGAAGAATGCTGGTGTTATTTTGACAGGGATTGCATTGCGTGTGTAGATTGCTTTGGGTAGTATTGACATTTTAACAATATTTGTTAATCCATCAGCATGGAATATTTTTCCATTTTTTTGTGTCTTCAATTTCTTTCATAAGCTTTCTATAGTTTTCAGTGTATAGATTTCTCACCTCTTTGGTTAGGTTTATTCCTAGTATTTTATGGGTTTTGGTGTAATTGTAAATGGGATTGATTCCTTCATTTCTCTTTTTGTTGCTACATTATTGGTGTGTAAGAATGCAACCAATTTCTGTGCAGTGATTTTGTATCCTGCAGCTTTGCTGAATTCATGGATCAGTTCTAGGAGTGTTTTGGTGGAATCTTTTGGGTTTTCCATCTGGTCTTTTTTATATTGTGATATGGTGAGCGTGGAGGGCATGGAAGCTCCACGTGCTCTCCTCACGCCTTACCCTCCACATCCTTCCATCTGGCTGTCTCTGAGTTCCGTGAGCTGCTCTAAACAAATCAGTTGAACCCAAGGACCTCTGATCTGGAGCTGGTTGGTCAGAAACACAGGTGACAAGCTCAGCTTGCTGCAGGCATCTGAAGTGGTGTGGGGGTCAGTCTCTAGGACTGAGCCATTAACCTGTGGGATCTGACACTGTCTCCAAGTAGATAGTGTCAGAACTGAGTTGAATTCCAAGACACCCTGGGAGGGTGTCCCAGAGCACTGTTTGTTGGAGGTGTGGGGAAGCCTTCTCACGCCTATATGAAAATTGGGTCCAAGAAGCCAATTTATGCATTATTCACAGTTAGTTAATTAATTAGAAGCCTTCTTTGCACCACACAATTCAGTGCTTCACTCCACCCCACAGGTAATTATCATCCTAAATTTAATATTCGTCATTCTCATGCTTTTATTTATGGATTTGCCACACGTGTCCTCCACAAATATTTGCATCTCTTAACATCTCTTACCTATTTGCCACTTTGACTCTTTTTTGCTGCATGCTGGATGCTTTCTTTGGACCTGCCTTCTGATTTTTCTAATTCTCTCTTTAGCTGTGTCTAATATTCTGTTTTAAGTTGTCCACGGAGTTTTTAATTTCCATCACTTGACTTTTTTGATTTCTCGAAGTTCTCTTTGTTTCCCTCAAGTCTATTTCTTCTAGTTTAATACATTTACTCTGTTTTCATATTTACATTTCTCTCCCTAATTCCTTTCAATATAAACACTTTTTTTATAGTCACCATGCTATACATTACATCCTGAGGACTTTTTAATTTTGTAACTTGAAATTTGTATCTTTTGACCCCCTACCCATGTCACCCCCCCACCCCTGGAAAACATCAGTATCTTCTCTGTATTTATCACCTCGTTTTGTTTCGTTTTCTTTCCTTTGGTTTGTGTTTTAGAATTCACATATAAGTGAGATCATACAGTATTTGTCTTTCTCCAACTAATTTTGCTCAACATCATTATTTTAATGTTTCTGTCTGATAGCTCCAACATCTGTGTCATTTTTGAGTCTAGTTTTGTTGATTGCTTTGTCCTTAGACAATGGATTGAGTTTTTTCCTTGCTTTTAAAAAATATGTCTTCTAATGTTTGATTGAATATCAGAGATCAGTATTAATTGAAAGGGACATACCCAGTGTTTCTTCCTGGAAACGGGTGAGTCTCTTCTGTCAGGTCACCAGGGTGGTGGGGGGTAAGTTCCGATCAGCCTGCTCAGATGTTGACCTTGGCTTGGGCGTCGCTGTTCTTGCGATGACCTTCAAGGTACTAAGGCTTCGGATTCCTTCGTGCTGGGCTTCCAGTGCCGTGTGCGTGGGGCGAGGGCTGGAGGCGCAGGGTTCTTGTTCCGCCCTAAGTCTCCAGCAGCCCCTGTGTGCCCCGCCCACGGAGGGGACCCTCCACGTGCCTGCCTCCCCCCAGTGACCGCTGCTGCTTCTGCGGCCGTGCCGGCCAGGCCGAGTCGGCGGCAGGAGGGCTCTGTTGTCCTGGCCCCGGGTCAGTCCTGAGCAGGCCCGCCGGCCTGGGTCTTGGAGGGCGAGGCTTCCTCACTTCCGGCTGCTCCTCCCCGGGGTGGTCAGACTCCCCTTTGTAGTGGGGGTGGGTTTGTGTGAGCTTCCCCGCCCTCCCTGTTGTAGCGATCCTCGAAGGCACCACATCAGGCCCGGCGCCCGGCCCGATTCCCGGCCCCTGTTCAGCGGGGTGGGTTGCCCCTGCACTTCCCCTTCTGCAGGGTGAGTCTCGGTGGTGGGTGTGTGGATGGCACCGCCCCCCCTGCGGCCTCTGAGGAGCCCCCGCCTCCAGCTGAGCTGTTGGAAAGGGGGCTCTTTGAGGAGGGGCGGCCGCGCTTATGGTTTGTATATGCCGTGGAGGAAAGAACTTCAAAGACTGTGAAAATAAGACAGGGGCAAGCTGCCTCAGGGAGGCACGATTTATTGGGCTCACAGGGGCTGGGTTCCCTGCCAGAGACAGAGAAGGACCCCGGCGGAGACACGCAGGGTCACGGGGGGATCCGGCTCGTCCTGCTCCTCCTCGCCCCAGGGTTCAGACGATTCATCGGGAGTGTTTGACCTGCCGCGCGCAGAACTGGAGGCCCGGCGAAGGCTTGGTCCTCACCGGAGGGGCACGGGCGGGGCCCCCTCTGCCCCCGGAGCAGGTGTTAGGAGACCCCTGGTCAGAAGCAGCTCGGGGAGCTACAGCACACGGGTCTGCAGACCAGGGTGGGGCAGGAGGGCCGGCAGGAGGGCACACACGCGGGCTTGCAGCTCACGGGCACGCACACGGTGGGTGTGCAGCTCACGGGCACGCACGTGGAGGACTGGCAGGAGGGCACACACTCGGGCCTGCAGCTCACAGGCACGCACACGGAGGACTGGCAGGAGGGCACACACTCGGGCCTGCAGCTCACGGGCACGCACACGGAGGACTGGCAGGAGGGCACACACGCGGGCTTGCAGCTCACGGGCACGCACACAGCGAGTCTGCAGCTCACGGGCACGCACACGGGCTTGCAGCTCACGGGCACACAGCAGGACGCCTGGCAGGGGCCGGAGGAGCCGCAGGAAGCCTGGCAGCCCGAGGAGCAGCTGGTGTGGCACATGTTGGCGTGGGGCTCGGCCGGTGTCCGGGAGGGAGGAGGGCGGGGACGTCTGGAGGCTCCTTGCCTGGGCCGCCTTTATACCGGGCCGTGGGCGTCCTGGCCACCCAGAGGCACAGCTGTGGACTTCCTCATAGCTTTTTCCATCACGTTTCCCCAGCACCCTCTTGTCCTGAGATGCCCTCCCCCGTGTGATGCTCCACTGTAAATTAAGTTTAGCTTAGAGGCCAGTTTCTTCTTCTGTAAACAGGACGTCCTGGTTCGACTTTACTTGGGGTCCTTGTTACTTCTCCAGGCTGCTACTGTGCCCGGAGCGCCACCGGTTCGACTCAGCGCCGTAGCCTTTATTCCTTTTTGCCGTCAGTGGAGGCTTTGGGGCAATAATGCGTTTTGAGCTTTTATTTTGCACGGGAAAACATTAAAGTAGGGATCTGCAAACTGGGGAGCAGAGAAGTCTGTGGGACAAAGGCGGCCTGCTGCCTGTTTGGCAAATAAAGTTTTATTGGAAACGGCCATGCTCGTTTGCTTACGTGCCGTCGAGGGCTTGCGCTGTAATGTGAAGTGGTTATGAGACAGACCACGGCACTGCAAGGCTGAAACATTTACTGTCTTCCATTTATAGAAAGGTGACCAGCTTCTGCCTTATAGTCATCTATGTAATCATCGATTTGTTCGTGCAACAGACATATACTTTGTGCTGGCTATAGAGATGTCCTAGCCTCATGGGCCTTCCGGGGCAATGGATACATGAGTGCATACAAATCAACGCCTGAAATAATTACAGAGAGGGCCGAGTCCCAGAAAGGAAAGCAGGCTCAGCAGGTAGAGAGTAATGGGGTGTTGGTGGGTGGTTGGGGGCCTCTGTGTGGAGGCGACGCTGAGCTGGCTCCTGGGTGATGCGGAGGGGTCGGGAGGCGGTGTTCCAAGCAGAGACAGCCGTGGGAGTGTTAACGACACTGCTGCAGGATGGGCGTGCTCCAGGAGCAGCGGGAAGCGTGGACGAGCGCGGCGTGGACGCTCGTCTTTAGGTGCGGGCGGACGGGTTCAGACCGTGCAGCTGGGGGTCCAGCCATCCCAGTCCTGGGCCGACAGAAGAAGAAGGACAATGTCAACTTGAAGACACGTCGGGAGGAATCATCCAATCCGAAGAAGAGAGAACAGAATTATGAAAAACGAAGAGGGTCCCTGGGACAATCCCTGGGACAATATCGGGAAGTCGAACAACAAGCAAGTTCAACACAAGAAGGAGAAGAGAATGATACTGAAGCACAAGAATGTTTTGAATAATGGACAAAATACCCAAGTTTGATCTATTAAAAAAATTCTACCTAACAGCTCCAAGAAACTCAGAAAACCCCCAAAGCCCTAACATAATTTGGCCTGACGGTGAGGACCACAGACTCCAGAGTGAAACCCAGCAGCTTCCAATTCCTGCTGCTTGGCCGCCCCAGTGAGAATGCGCACACAGCACGGAATCCTTCCGAACCTGATTGCACATCCGTGTAAGTGGGGCACACCTGCCCCTCGAATGGTGGCAGGGACCGATAACTAATCAGTTATGAGACGATCCACGTGAGATGCTTAGCACAACACCCGGCACAAAGCTGGGACTCCCTCATTGTTATTCTTGCAATAACGTGGCCACAGCTCTCCCCGATGAGGAGCCCAGCCGCTTGGCCCTGGCCAGGGGGGAAGGCCTTGTAGGTCACTGAGTTTCCAAATCAAAACGGGGGGACCGCCCCCACCCCCCCGCCCCGGGTCTGGTGACTTGGATGGTACTTGTGTGGACGGAGGGCAGGGTGTATAAACTTGGGGAGGACCTTGAACGTCCTGATGTGGAGTCCCCTGTCCCTGCTGACGGTCCTTGGCCATCCAACCTGGGGCCTGAATCCAGAAATCGCAGGGCCGCTGGGTCACAGTGAGCCTGGGGGCTGAGACAGAGTTTCCTGAACTGAGTCACTTCCAGCAGAACCTCCAGGAAGAGACACACACAGGAGGAAGAGGAAGAAAACAAGCAGGCAACCAGGAGGAGGGCGCCCGTGTGGCTTGTTGCCGGGACGCCACAGCCTGGGTATAAAAGCCGCCTGGGGAAGGAGGCTCCAGACCGGCCCCGTTTTCCACCCTGACTCCACTCCAGCCCTACATCGCCATGTGCCACACCAGCGGCTCCACTGGCTGCCAGCCGGCCTGCCGTGTGCCCAGCTCCTGCCAGGCATCCTGCTATGTGCCCAGCTCCTGCCAGGCATCCTGCTACGTGCCCAGCTCCTGCCAGGCATCCTGCTACGTGCCCAGCTCCTGCCAGACGTCTTGCCGCGTGCCCGTGAGCTGCAAGCCTGTTGTGTACCTGCCTGTGAGCTGCAAGCCCATTGTGTGTGTGACCCCCTCCTGCCAGTCCTCCGGGTGCTGCCGGCCCTCCTGCCCCACCCTGGTCCTCAGGCCTGTTCCCTGCGGCACCCCTAACTGTGGCTAGCCCGTGGCCTCCTAGGACCCCTCCTCCGTGGGGCCAGAAGTAGCTGCTGTCTGAACTCCCGGCAGGCAGACCTCGTCCACCTGAGACCTTCTGACCTGACTAGATCATCTTACAGCAAAGCCGCCTGATCCCCACTAACCAAGCGGACAGAGTCACCCCCGGCGTCCCCCGACCCCAGCCCGGGTCGTCCATACGGCACCCACCCTGGCTGGTGCAAGTGCCCAGCCTCTGCAGCCACCAGCACTGAGCTCTAATAAATCCCAGAGTGCATGTGAAGCCCACCCGAGCGTGTGCTGTCTCTCCTTAGTGCTTTCCTCAAACTGCTTCCTCCAGGACTCGCTCCCAGGCTTCTGGAAAGCTCCTTCTGCAGAGAAGCCACAGGGGACCAGATGGCTGTGCCCGGGGGACTGACCACTCAAAGGCGGCCCCTTGGCGCGTGGGCACTCCTAGCTCAGCCCGACGGGCCCCCAGGGCTTCCTGTGTCCCTTGAACGTGAGGTCAGTTCTCACTCAGCTCTGGGTGGGACCCAGGGTGACCCTCTGACTTTGTGAGGTTAAAAGTCCCCCGCTCGGCAATTACTATGCGAGCCCACCCCGGTCTAACCATTAAAACTGTCCGCTCCATACAGAGTACAGCTCCTCCTGCAAACGTCCGGGGGCACAGGGCTTTGTGGGTAACTTCCGTGGGCCCCAGAGATGTCCGCGTCCCCATGCCCGGAATCAGCGACTGCAGCCCTACAGGCGAGGCGGCTTCCCAGACGGGGTGCACGGAGGGTCTCGCAACCGGAGACGCCCTGGAGTAGCCGGGCGGGCCCGTGTCATCCCGGGGACAGGCGGGAGACGCACAGAGAGGGCGTGGTCGTCGGCACAAGGAAGCCGAGGCACACCGGGGTGCCGGGGGGAAGCTGTTTGGGAACCGAGAAATAGTGTAAGAGGAACACCATCAAGGGGGGTCCTTCCTGCCACAGACACATATCTGGAAACTTCCCTTATCGTGAGGTCACGGGATAATAGAGGATGTGAAATTCAGGAGCGGCTCTCAGAGCACCGGCCGTTCGCAGCCCTTCCTCGTCCTTGGTCCCATTCGGACCCCACCGCCAGCCACTGTCTCACCGTCACAGGTGTTCAGTCGTTGCGTCAGGCCCTCGTCTTGCACACACCCTCCCTCCAGGACCCCGGGGCACGGGCCCACCCACCAGGCAGCGGGGAAGCCCTCCCAGTCTCCTCAGTGACGCCTCGGAGGGGGCGACCGTCCTGGTCTCGGGCCTGACGGGTGACGGGGTGTCTGGGGTCAGGAGTTGCCCACAGACGGGCTCCCCCGAGATCTGGAGGGTCCCAGAACATGCTTCACCGTGAACGGCGTTCAAGAAGCTTCCAACGGTAACGACAGCCATCACCTCCGACTCGTTCTCTCCTGGGCAGCGGTCGCCCGCTGACTCTGTAGACGCTCTAGCTGGGAGTCGTCCCGCGGACGGTGTAGACGTTCTGTCTGAGAGCTGTCTGGCTGACCGTGTAGACGCCCTATCTGGGAGCAGTCTGGCTGACCGTATAGATGCCCCATCTGGGAGCAGTCTAGTCTGGCTGACTGTGTAGATACCCCGAATGTGAGCAGTCCAGTCTGATTGACCATGTAGATGTCTATCTGGGAGCAGTCTGGCTATGTAGATGCCCCGTCTGGAAACAGTCTAGTCCTACTGACTGTGTAGACGCCCCTCTGTAAGCAGTCTGGCTGACCGTGTAGATGCCCCATCTGGGAGCAGTCCAGCTGACCATGTAGACGCCCCAGCCAGGAGCAGCTTGGCCTCAGGGTGGCCGGCCCCGCCTTCTGCAGCTGTGACCGACTTTCCCGGGGAGCCATCAGAAAGTCCTGGATGTTCTTGTGCCACGGGGCAGGAGTGGGGGCGGGGGCACGTCCTGCAGGGGCCCTGCCCCTCCCTCCCATGCACTATCCTGGCACCGTTGTGGGTTGTGGGTTGCCGGTTTCCACGTGAGTCAACATCCGTGCGCTGCACTCTTTTTGGTTCCCGATGAGGCGGAACTTCCTCACGTCTCTCACTCTGTGCTGTGAGGAATCCAATCTGCCCGTCTATCTGTGCAGACGGTGGAATTTTTCTTAAAATTCAAATGGACGAGGAACGGGCACAGGTTTTGAATAAATGTGGGGAAACTGAGGGATTTAGGAGTCAAGGCAGGTAACAATCCAGCCCCTTTCTCTTCACAGGCCCCTGGGGATTTTGCTCTGTCTCTGCTTCCCTGGGAGGGGGGTGGGGACAGCCAGCCTCTGCGAGGAGGTACCTCCCGCTCCCGGCTGCCGGCCTCTGCTGTTCTGCTCCCGAGGGCCTCTTCCGTCTGTCCCTGGCACAAGGGACAAATAGGGAGCCTGATGCTGACCTGGTGGGTCTGGCCGGTGCTCGCTGACCCTCTCTAGTGCTAGTGGTCCACTGAGACTGCAGGCTCGTCCTCTTCCACTGTCCCGAGGATTTGTTCACAAGGCAGCGTTTTGCTCCCTGTCTCCTCAATCAGGCCTTGAAACCTCGAGCAGAATGCGTGATGCCTGAACCGACCCCTGCACCCCTCCTGGGGCCCGCGGGAATCTGCTGGTGCTCAGAGCGTCAGCCCTCGTGCCCAGACCAGCACGCAGGCGTTCCTGCGTGTGGACGCCTCTCTCCAAGGGCGTCAGCGCGGTGTTACTGGGCCCTCGGGTTCCCACCAGGTAGGGTCGTGCTGCCCCCAGCTCACCTTTAACCTGCACGGGCAGGGGGCCAGGCGTGGGCAGGGCCCGAGGCCCACTCAGGGTGCGAGGCTTCTGCAGCCGCACTCACGTGCCGGGCCCAGCCCGGGGAAGGCCTGGCTCTTCCCCGGGAGGAGGGTGGGGCCGCGGGGTGGGAAGGGAAGTGGAGTATGCGTGCAGATCTCCTCTTTCGGGGGCTTTGAACTTGGACTTGGAGGCTGCGTCTTTGTCGCTTGCTTCCACCAGGCAGAGCAAACGCTGCCCGCTTTGGCGTGGTCTCTGGGCTCAGAGGAGAGGGAACAACACAGCCATCTCTGTTTCATGATCCAGACATTTTATTGATGATAGCAGTGGCCTTTGTCACCCGGAATGCGAGCAACCAGCCCTGCAGGGGAGGGCTCCAGGGTGCAGCAGCCCCCCCGCCCCCCGTTGAGGGACCTGTCTTTGCAGAAAGGGAAGCCGGGCATGTCCGGATCCCCAGAAGGCAGCAGCCGTGCGTCCACCGGGGGGCAGGGGGCGTCCTGGCGCCCCCAGAGGGGTTCCGGGGCTCCTGAGAGAGGACGTCTGCGCTCTGGAGCAAAGATGGCAGGTCTTCTAGAGGCAGAAGCTGGAGCCGGTCAGCAGCAGGCAGGGCGGGGGCACGCGGGGCGGCAGAGCAGGGACACGCAGGAGGCCGGGCGGCAGCAGGAG
>NC_064810.1:1765021-1784742 GCF_023721935.1 Panthera uncia
GGGTGGACGCGGCCATGGCGGGGGCGGTGGGGCTGCAGGAGGGAGTGTGTGTGAGTGTGTGTGTGTGTGTGTGTGTGTGTGTGTGAGTGTGAGGAGCTCCGGCTGTCTGTCAGCTTTTATACCTCCCGGCTGCGTGTTGTCCCAGCCAACGGCTGACACGCCTCCTTCCTTGTTGGTCTGAGAGCTGCTTGCAGGGTAAGCCCTCATTAGCGCTGCTTTATTTTCTACGATTGGATTTTACTCAGTCGTCTTGTGAGTCTGTTGCAGGACTCTGTTTTCCCACATGTTCATTGTTTGGTTCCAGAAAACTTGTGGAAAATATTTGAGGCAGGTTTTGCTGAGTGAGGTTAGAGGGGAGCCCTTCTCCAAAGTGATGAATTCTGGTTACAGCTCCCCTGTTTGGAACTGCTTTAAATATTTTTAAATTGCTTTGAAGTCTGATAAAGTGCAACTCACCTTATAAAATGCAGAGGACTGGCTCATAGAAAGCTAAGTACCCACCCTGTGCCTGTGTCAGGAGCAGTGTTTCCATGCCCCCAGACAGGCTCAGTCTCAGCTCCTCTTCGTCCTCCATGACTAACTCAGAGGCCCCTTGTTACATTTCAAGATACATTCTGGACTTCTTTTTTCCATTTTCATTTGGCTATGTTAGAAGATCAAAAACATTTTTATATGTGGTGGTCGGTTTTATATTTTAGGACTTTTTTCATGTCTGAAATGCAGCAATTTATGATAGTTTGGCTGGGTATAGAATTCAGATTTTTAACTGCTTGTTTCCTGAAAGCCTCAAAGGTACGTTTCCATTCTCTTGTGCTGCCATTGTTTATTCACCTTTTATCTCTCTCTTTTGTTTTATACTTGAGGAGCACTTGGTTTTCTTTTTATTGTAGTTCTGAACTTTGTATGGTTGGAACTCATCGAGCATTTCAGTGCGAAGGCTCACTTCAGGAAATGTTTGTGTACAACTGAAAAAAATATCTCATCTTTCCTTGTCTCTCTTTTTGTGCTCCAGTTAGACATCAGACCTTCTGGAACCAGCCATTTAAAAAAAATTTTAATGTTTATTTATTTTTGAGAGAGATAGAGACAAAAAATGAGCAGGGGAGGGAAAGAGAGAGATACACACACACACACACACACACACACACACACACACAATCAAAAATATGCTCCAGGCTCTGAGTTGTCAACGCAGAGCCTGACACAGGCTCAAACTTGTGAACCAGGAGATCATGACCTGAGCCAAAGTTGGACGCTTAACTGACTGAGCCACACAGGCACCCCTGGAACCAGCCTTTCTATCTCTCAACTTTTCTCTCATTTTCCTTATGTTTCTCATTTGCCCTCTTGACTCTCTTGGTTTTATGTTTTGGACCACGTTTCAGTCTTTAGCCATTTCTAGCCTATTATTTGGCATTATTTACAAGCTTACAGTTTTCAAACATCATCACCTGATTATTTCTTGTTCATAGCAGCTTGATTTCATCTTGTGATGTGAAGGAGATGTGTTCTCCACAACTCTGATTACGGTACAGGTGTCTCCATGCTTTCCACCAAGTCTTACACGTCTATTTCATTGGACATCAGGCAAGGCCTGCTCAATGGTGTCAGTTCATTTGATTTTATGAATGAAAAACTTCTGGGGCATTGAGGTCCTGTTCCAATTTATATACAAATGTTTCCATCTGCGTCTCTTTTCTACAAACATAAAAAAATCCCGAGCTTCCTTCTTGCTTTTATACTATTTTGATTTAGTTTTCCTTATAATGTTTGAGATATCCTTTCTGTAGGCCTTCTAGGGGTTGTGAGAGAACCATGCATTTAATCCACTCCCCTGAACGGAAGAATGCAGTGTTGCTATGGGAAATACGAATAACCACCTGGTACTACAGGGTGTTCCGGTGCTTTCCTGTGTAGACACACACAGTCACGGTGGGCAGCTTCCGAGGTCAGCCACTGTGTGAAGTGCCCCTCGGGGACCCACTTTCACAGATGGAAAAATGCTGGAGAAGTGAACCATTCAATGGTGGGTGGGAAGTTCAAGAGCCCACAATTCCGGATACATCTCTCATGCCCCCTGGTCAAGCCCCCAGGCCTGGCCCCCAAAGCCTGGGGTTTTGTGAGTGGGAATGGGGAGGGAACGCGGGCTTGAAGCCAGTGGAGTCGGGGGAGGCTGACGCTGGCTTTGGGGACAGGCCCTGGTGCCAGTTTGATGACTTCTACTCTGCCCACAGCTGCCTCTGGGGTCCGGCTCAGTCTAGCAGGTGTTGGGGCTCATCCTCCTCTTCTGCTTCTGATTTGTGGCGCACGTCCCTATGTGTGATGCCCTTTCCCTTGGCCCATACACTGCCTGCTTCTCCCTTCTCTGGACGGTCACAGCATCATTCAACTGCCCCTACTTCAACCACACCTCCTGAGGGTTGCCGGCGCCCTGACCCAGGTCCGGACCCCTCTCTGAGACGGGCCACTGTGGGTCGGGGGCCTCAGGCTGGTGCCGGCGGGCCAGGGTCAGTGGGAGATCGAACGATCACATGATTTCTGAAAATAGGAAGAAAAGCTCTGGGCATCTGAGCGGGGACAGAAGGGCAGCGAGCTGGGTCCTGGCTCGCAAGCACGGAGGTGCCAGCAGTGAGCGAGAGTCCAGAAGGCTGTGTCGCAGACAGCCACGTGAGTGGCAAGGGATTCACGTTTCGTGTCTTCCTTTCCAAGCGCATGCGTTCTGTTTATTTTGCTGTCATGGCACCAGCTGGGATGCCTGGTACAGCCCGAGCCCCTGGCAGCAGGCCCTCCTGCCTCACTCCAGGGGGGAACCAGAGTGCGTGATGGAGCGTGTGGCCAGGCCGACGTTCATGGCTTTGTGGTGGAATTTGGTTGAACTTACGTGGTTTCTTTGTCTTCCCAGTTTGCCAAGAGTTTTGCTTTGGGCTTTTGAGTAAAGAATGAGTCAGATTGTGTGTGTATGTGTTCATCTGTTGGGAGGAATTCTAACGGCTTTTCTGCTCCCACTCTCCAGCATCGTTGATCATATTTCTAACTTGCATTCGGACATTGACTCAACTTTTTACTCTTGTCGGGCAGCTCCGTATTGGGTGAGCTAACACTTTGGAATTTCTTACTTTGTATTCTTAGGTGAGCCTGGGTTACAGTCAGTTTCTCTGTCTCCCTCCCTCTAGAGAGAGGTTTTGGCATCAGAGTTTTACCAGGCGTGTTAAATAAACCCAGAAGACTTCTGGCTTTTTCTAAGCTCTGCAATGTTGTGAATGTAACAGGAAAGGCCTCTGTGTTGAAGGCTGGCGGTAGGCAACCTTACCGAGTCTATGCCTTTTGAAGATCAGACCTTTACATATCTTTTCAAGATCTTCTTTAGATATCGTTGTATTACAATTTTCATCTTGTTAGTCAATACAGGCAACTTATAATTTCTAGAACTTGGTATATTTCATTTACATTTTCTTTTTTTAATGTTTGTTTATTTTTGAGAGAGAGGGAGAGAGAAGGGGGAGGAGGGGCAGAGAGAGAGGGAGACACAGAATCTGAAGCGGCTCCAGGCTCTGAGCTGTCAGCACAGAGCCCGACGTGGGGCTTCAACTTACGAATCATGAGATCCTGACCTGAGCCGAAGTCGGACGCTTAACTAACGGAGCCCCCCAGGCACCCCTTCATTTACATTTTCTAATTTTAGGATAAATATACTCATATACTACTTTTTTTATGCTTAGAAACAAATATCTCTGGATCGGTGAGCGTATTCTTCTGTCCATTTTAAAGTTTATTGTTAGTAAACTTGCCAGAACTTGTAACATTTTACTGATACTTTTATTAAAATTTGTTTTCATGTTTATTTTAGAGAGAGAGAGCAAGGGCACAAGCAGGGGAGGGACAGAGAGAGAGGGAGAGAGAACCTCAAGCAGGCTCTGTACTGTCAGTGCAGAGCCTGACATAGGCTCGATCTCACGACCCTGGGATCATGACCTGAGCCCAAATCAAGAGTCAGACGCTCAACCGACTGAGCCACTCCTACTCTTTCTTAATTTGTTTTTTGAGGGACACCTGTGTGGCTCAGTTGGTTAAGTGTCAGCTCAGGTCTGATCTCACTGTTTGAGTTCAAGCCCCGCGTACGGGCTCTGTGCTGACAGCTCAGAGCCTGGAGCCCACTTAAGACTGTGTCTCCCTCTCTCTCTGTCCCCCACACACACTCACACACTCTCTCTCTCTCAAAAATAAACATTAAAAAATAAATTTAAAAAAATTTTGCTTTTTCAAGTATTTTTTTCTAGAGTGTTGAGGGGAACACTTAACCTCTGTCCCGGAAGCCACGCACCAGGGGAGGTGAGGCTTTGTCAGTAATACTGTTCCACACGCTCTTGTTTAGGCAACTGTGTTTTCGGGGCTGTCCTACCACCACCGTAAGGCCAGGCCTCCCTAGGAAAGGCTCGACAGACTGCAGGCGGGTGAGTTTCTGCTTCGGAGGTCACGGATGGTGGTGTCACAGCAGGTGCCTCGGGATTCCCTCTGGGTCCCAGGCACAGATAGTGTCCGTGAACGTTCTGTGGACACGTGAAGAGCCCGGGCCATTTCCGTCTTGCCGGAGATCGCTGAGCAGAAGTTTAGGAGGTTCATGGGCAGTGAACTTTCCGGGCTCCTGTTGTTTAAAAGCCGTCCTCTGTGGTGAGTGGGGCAGGGCCAGAGGTTCCTCTATTTTCTAGTCTTTTCTCTTGCTAGAACCTTGTAGAAACGTCCCCCTCCTGGCCCCTGCCACCTCGGATTACCGTAATGTTTTCATCGCCTCGTTTCATCTTGCTGCTCACAGCATCTTCTGGCTCCAGGCACGTTTGTGCAACTTTTATGCCATGACTTTCTTCCGTGACGGGGGTTCGATCCTTCCCCTTCCACTCTGCTCGGGGCCACGGATGCTGGCCGGCTGCGTTTGCCCTCCTCGTGTCCTGAGCTCTTCGGACCTTCCTCGCTCTGTCCTTCTGAATCGCATTCTGTGCAGATCCTTCCAGAATTAGCTTTTACCCACACGCTCTACTGCACACACTCTTATGTCTCCTTTTATCTGGAGTGTCGTGCTTTTAGCTTCCAAGAAGTCCCAAGTATTTCCGTCCTTCTTCCCTCCCTCCCTCCCTCCGTCCGTCAGTCTGTCTGTCTGTCTTTCTGTCTTTCATAAGCATCCTGTTCTTACTTTAGGAAGTGATTTGCTTCTCTTCCACACTTAGCTTTCCTTACGTGTTTGGAGACCTTCGGTGTTCCCGTGTTTACGCGAGGCTCTGGAGAGCCGGGTATTCGTTGGCGGTATGTGCTCTGCACAAGCAAACGTCTCCTTCTTCGTGCAGAGCTGACGGCTGGGGCTCTGAGGAGCGGAGGGAGTGTCCTATCTTCCGGAAGTTTCTAAGAGTGCTTCGTGTTTCTCTCCAACCCTCAACCGGGATGGGAGCCTCCAGGCCACCCCGCCCCGTGTGGTTCCTCTTTCGCTACTGCTCTGCGTCAGCCGGACGCACCGGGGCCGCGCGATGCAGGGCTGCAATCCAGGAGTCCCTGGCCCAGGGGTCACACACAGTCTGTCCTCAGGTCAGCCCCTGACGCCCCCACCTCGGGCCGCTCCAGGTCCTCGGAGGAAAGCCACTGCGACAGTCTGCTGACACCTGCCGTACTTCCTGTCGAGTTTTAGAGTCAACCTGCGCTTTCCGCTCAGACTTTCCCAGAAGACCTTTTAAGGGTTTGGTCCCTGGGTGGCCCTCCTCGGTTTTCTCTCCCTGCCCGGGACTCACTGATTCTCATTTGGATGCAGGGGAAATGGCAGTGTTCGTCAGCAAACCGGTCCAAACTGGAAATGGAACGAGGTTTTGTGCGTGTGTGTTTTAAGTTTATTTATTTATTTATTTTGAGAGAGAGAGAGAGAGAGAGAGTGAGCGCATGTGAGGAGGGGAGAAAGAGAGAGAGAGAGGGAGAGAGAGAATCCCAAGCAGGCTCCGCACTGCCAGTGCAGATCTCCACGTGGGGCTTGAACTCACGAACCGTGGGATTGGGACCTGAGCCGCAATCAAGAGTCTGACCCTGAACTGACTGAGCCCCCAGGCACCCTGAGGCTTTGTGTTTTTGACAGACTTCTTCTATATATGTGGCTCACCTGCCACCGTGTTCACCTACTCTGGGTGTATGGTCCGTGGTTTTGTTGTGTTCGCAGAGTTGTGCCGCCACCTCCACGCCTTAATTTTGGAGCCTTTTCACCACCCCTCCCCCTCAAATGTAGGGACTGTGATGGTTACCAGTCGCTACCTCTGCCTTCCCCAGCCCCCAGCAACCTCCAGTCGCTTTCCGTCCCTGGATTGTCCTACTCTGGACATTTCTGATGAATGGGAACCCACGACACGTGGCCTTTTGCGTCTGGCTCTCGCACTCAGGCCCAGCCGTGCCGGGGTGGACGGTGCTTCCCTCCTGTTGAGACTCCGTCGCGTGGCCCGGCCACATTTTGTGTGACCTCTTCCGCTGGTGGACATTCGGGTCGTTTCCACTTTTGGTTACTGTGCGTCAGGCTGCCTCGAACGCCGTGTCCGGATTTTGCCGGCACACCTGTTCTCCGTCTTCAGGGAAGGCGCTGGGAGGTGGGCCTGCTGGGTCACGTTGTGACTCTCGGGAACACGTTTGGAACTTTCTTTCTCCAGCCTGTGCCTGGGACCCAGGTTCAGACGGGGCAGAAGGACACTGCAGTGGGGCATCCCCGAGGGCGGCTGACACGTCCCCCTGGCGCGCTCCCGGGGGACCAGGGCAGGCTGGGCCACGCTGGCTGTGACAGTGGCATAGGACCAAGTAGAAGAGGAGGGGGAGGGAGCCCCGGGCCCTCTGCTGCCATCCGCTCCCCCTGCGGTGGCCAGAGGACACAGAGCCCGGAGGCTCAGGCCGTGTGGGAGCAGAAAAGCCAGACTCTCTGCTGCCTCAGGCCCTCACTGTGTCCCTCCCTAGGGAACTGGCCGTGCTACCAGGAAGGCGGGCCAGCCTGTGTCACCTTGGCCTCTAGCTCTGGGGGTGCCTGTCCTAGGGGGCGGCCTCAGGGAGGAGCAGGGGGGCAGCCGTATGAGATGGGACAGCTCAGCCCGCTGTGCGTGCCTAGCCACCTGGCCGGCTGTCCTCCGTGCCTACTTGCTCGGTCCGTGTGCTTGGGATCCCGGACCGCGTGTCCCGTGGGGCGCCCTGGAGGGGGCCTGAGCCCCAGCCCGAGGGGCGGCGGGCAGAAGCCAAGCGGCCATTTGGAGAGGCCGGGCAGACCTCGGGGTGCGGGAAGGGCAGCCTGGGGGGCAGTACGTATGAGTCCTGCTCCCCCACCCCCCGCCCCACCACCAGAGACGTGGGCATCTTCCCACTTACCTGGGATGTGGGCCTCAGGGGCCCGGTGCAGTGGGGGTGGGGGGGTGGGGGGCCGGGGCTTAGGGAACAGCGGATGTGGGAGCATCAGACCAGGTGTCGGAATCCAGGAAATGGTCAGGAGGCAACCGGGAGGAGGCCGCACAGGGGCTGGCGTCCTCAGTCGGTGAGCACCGTACCCCCGCCGGCCGTGCCTGAGAGCCACGGTGGGGGCTTCTTCATCCTGGTGTGGGGTGGGGACAGGCCAGAGGAGAGGCTGCTGGGTGTGGGCAGCCAGCGAGCTGGAAGGGGGAGTGTGGCTCAGGCGCCCGTGGCTGCTGACGGCGTGGGGGTGGGCGTCCACTGTGTCCCACGAACCTCGGTCTTGGTTAGAGAGACAGCTTTTCTGAGATGGACCCGGGGGCCACGTGCTGGGGCCGGGGGTCCCCTAGGGCCCACGGGGGCCTGGCCTGCGGGGTTCCCAGAAGCCAGCACCAAGTGTCCACCTTCACCCTGACCCTAGTGTGTCCACAGAAAGACAGGAGGTCGGCAGGAGTCAGAGGTGGCTTTATTAGGACTCAGAGGTGATGTCACTGCTGGGGTGGGGCCAGGTCTGCTGGGGGACAAGGAACACCCCAGAGCTCATGGGGCTGGTGCCGCTGGGTGCCCTTGTGCAACTGGGGTCAGGGCAGATGTGGTGAGCATCCCAGGTCTCTGAATAAGCGGCCAGGCCAGGAGGAGGGGCTCTCCTTGCCCTGGTGCTTGTGCAAGCCACAGGGGGCACAGCTGGCTTGAGGTCAGCGTCCTGCCGGGAGAGGACCCTGGGCGATGTCTAGGAAGGCTCAGCAGCAGGACTGGCCTGAGGTGGGGCCACAGCAGGCAGGGCGGGGGCACACCGCGGGGCGGCAGAGCAGGGACACGCAGGAGGCAGGGCGGCAGCAGCTGGACCGGCAGGAGGAGGCAGGGGCGCAGCAGGCGGGCCTGCACGCGGGGCGGCAGAGCAGGGACACGCAGGAGGAGGGTCTGCAGCAGGGGCTGGGCTGGCAGCATGAAGAGGTTGTGCAGGGGGAGTCCTCGCAGCAGACAGCGGTGCAGCACACGGGCTTGCAGTAGACAGGGGTGCAGCAGACGGGCTTGCAGCAGACAGGGGTGCAGCAGACGGGCTTGCAGCAGTCTTCCTGGCAGGGGGAGGAGGTGCAGCAGGACGGCTGGCAACATGAAGAGGTTGTGCAGGGGGAGTCCTCGCAGCACACAGGGGTGCAGGAAAAGAGCTTGCAGCAGACAGGGGTGCAGCAGGTGGGCCTGCACACGGGGCGGCAGAGCAGGGACACACAGGAGGAGGGTCTGCAGCAGGAGGAGGCTGAGCAGGGGGAGTCCTCGCAGCACACAGGGGTGCAGCAGACGGGCTTGCAGCACACAGGGGTGCAGCACACGGGCTTGCAGCACGCAGGGGTGCAGCAGACGGGCTTGCAGCACGCAGGGGTGCAGCAGTCTCCCTGGCAGGGGGAGGAGGGGCCGCACAGGAGGGTCAGGCAGGGGGCCGGGGCGCAGCACGGGGGCTCGCAGCAGCTCTCTGGGCAGTCGTCCACCTGCCAGGAGGAGTCGGGGCAGGAGTCCGAGGCCCCGGGCAGGCAGACGCGGCTGCCATAGCTCAGGTCGCTGGAGCAGGCGGACAGGGTGGACGCGGCCATGGCGGGGGCGGTGGGGCTGCAGGAGGGAGTGGGCGTGGGTGTGTGTGCGAGTGTGTGTGTGTGAGTGTGTGAGGAGCTCCGGCTGTCTGTCGGCTTTTATACCTCTCAGGTGTGTGTTGTCCCAGCCGACGGCTCACATGTCTCCTTCCTTGTTGGTGTTTTGGGCTGTGAGGACTGTCATTAGGGCCTATTCTGTTGTCGTGTCATGATCTTGCCTCAGCTTGTAAACCTAGGACAGCGCTCGTCAGGGCTGGTTGTCCCTGGCATGAGCCTGGTTCCCCTGGGACACGTGCAGGGAAGGCATAGCCTCTCTGCGGCTGACTCCGCGGCTCCCACCTGGCCGGTCATGTGCCGGGGTCCCAGGTGATGGCTCTGGGCTCATGTGCTGTGCTCCTGTGGACCCAGCCTGGACCTGACCTGGAGCAGCTGGCCTGACCCATGATTGGAAAAAAGAGGACAGAGCTGCATGTTGTAGGGCACAGGCAATGTGGGACTGATCCTTCTGAGTGGGCTTATAACTTCTGTGGTCCCGATGTCAGCCATGGCCAGCAAGGAGGGGGACGTCCTCAGACAGGACTGGACCTCCCTTCCCCAAGGAGGAGCTGGAATGTCCCAGGAGGCCTACACTCCCTAGGTCATTAGGAGGAGCAGATTCAGGGACTGACCTTTGGTTCCGAAATCTCGTTCCCCCGAGCCTGTGGTCAGTGGTCCTGGCAGAGGCAGGTCCCCGCTTGGGGCCTGAGGGTGGGGTGAGATTTAATCTGGAGGAGTGGGCGTGGAGCAAGGGTGATATGGGGACCGTCCATCCAGGACCCTCCATCATTGCTGTATTTCAAAATTCAAAGGGAATCTTTTTGGAATACAAATTAAGGATGTTGAACTATAAAAAATGTTGACAATGTGCCTGATGGATGAAGGTCAATGAAATTGATAAAGTCCTCACAATGAAAGCAGGAGAGGGTACGAACGAGTCACACACAACGTTCAAGACATCCAAATTTCCACTAAGCACATGGCAACTACTTGAGTTTAGTAATAATCAAATGTTCTCAAAGTAAAACAAAATGTCCTACCTGTGAGCTCAACAAGATTTACAACGTTGATCACTTCCTGTGCTGCTGAGTGTGGGGGCTCACTCCCAGAAGCCCCTAGCAGGCATGATTTTTACAAACAGAACCCATAATATATAAAATTTATGATCGTATCCATTTTATTTTATTTTTAAAAATTTTTTAAATGTTTTTTATTTTATTTTTGAGACAGAGAGAGACAGAGCATGAATGGGGGAGGGTCAGAGAGAGGGAGACACAGAATCCGAAACAGGCTCCAGGCTCCGAGCTGTCAGCACAGAGCCCGACGCGGGGCTCAAACCCACGGACCGCGAAATCGTGACCTGAGCCGAAGTCGGACGCTCAACCGACTGAGCCACCCGGGCACCCTAGATCATATCCATTTTAAAGTGCACAAGTCAGTGGCATTTAGCGGAGTCACAATGTTGTGCAACCCCGACCACCCTCTACTTCCAGAACATTCTCATCAATCCAGAAGGAAATCCCGCACTATCTCGGAGCCCCCCTCCCAGCCCCCGTCCGTCACTAATCTGCTCTTGTCTCTATGGCTTTGCCTGTCCCACACATTCCACAAACAAGGAATCCCGCAGCACGTGGCCTCTTGTGTCCGGCTACTTTCACTGAAAATCATGTTCTCCAGGTTCGTCCGCGTTGTAGCAGGTGTCCCTGCTCCGCTCCTGTTCATGGCTGAGTAATATTCCACCAAACGGGGAGACCGCATTGTACTTACCCGTTCGTCAGTCAGTGGACATTTGGTCGTTTCCACCTCTTGGCTGTCGTGAACAGTGATGCCGTGGACATTTTCGTGCAAGTTTTTGTTGGAATAGCTCTTTTCGGTTCTCTTGGGCGTATATACCTAGCAGTGGGATTGCTGGGGCAGATGGTCACTCTGTGTCTACCTTTCGACGAACCGCCAGACCACTTTCCACCGCAGCCGCGCCATTTTACATTCCCAGCAGTGAGGTGCGAGGCCCCAGTTCCTCCGCGGGCTCCCCAACACCGGTTCCATTGTGTTCGGCATGAAAAACATTGGAGCCATCTTAGTGGGCGTGAAGTGGCATCTTCTTGTGGTTTGGACGCGCATTTCCCCGATGACCAATGACACGGGCTTCCTTTTGAGTGCTTGTTGGCCATTTGAATATCTTCTGTGGAGAAATGTCTAGTGCTTTGCCCATTTTTAATTGGGTTATCTATCGTTTTATTGTTGAGTTATAAGAGTTTGTTATGTATTCTGGATATTAAACCCTTATCAGAATTATGATTTGCGAATATTTTCCCTCATTTGCAGGCTGCCTTTCACTCTCTTGATAGTGTCCTTCAATGTACAAAACTTTAACTTTTGATGAAATCCAATCTATCTATGTGTTCATTTGTTTGGTGTCATAACCCAAAAAACCATTGCCAAATCTAAGGTCATGCAGATTTACCCCTATGTTTCCTTCCAAGAGTTTCATGATGTCAGCTCTTATATTTAGGTCTTTGATGCTTGAGTTACTTTTTATATATGGTGTGAGGTAGGGTTCAACTTTATTCTTTTGCATGTGGATGTCCAGTTGTCCCAGCACCATTTGAAGAGACTATTCTTTCCCCACTAAATGATACTGATACCCTTGTTGAAAATAAATTGACCATAGAAATCCACTTATTTCTAGACTTTCAATTTTATTCCATTAACCTATATATATGTAAATCATTATGCCAGTACCACTGTTTTGATTACCATAGCTTTGTAGTAAGTTTTATTTCTCCTTTCTAATTTGGATATATTTTATCTTGTTTTCTTACTGAACTGTTCTGGCTAGAACTTCCAGTACAGTATTGAATAGAAGTGGTGAAAGTGGGCCTCCTTGCCTGTTCCTGGCTTAGGGGACGGCTTTCAGTCTTTTGCCATGGTGGCTGATGTTTGCTGTGGGTTTTTCATCTGCCCTCTTATTATTTTGAGGAAGTTATTTTCTCACAGTCTGTTGAGGGTTTTATTATGAGAGGGTGTTGCCTCTTGTCAAATGCTTTTTCTGTATCAGTTGAGATGATCGACTAATGTCGTTTTGCCAATGTCGTGCATTACTCTGGTTTTCATGCGTTGCATCACTCTTGCATTCCTGGGATAAACCCACTTGGTTATGGTGTATGATTCTCTTAAAATGCTGCCAGATTTTGTTTGATTGTATTTTGTGGAAGTTTTTAAAATCTTTATCTGTAAAGATTATTGATCTGTAGGTTTATTTTGTTGTCTTTGTCTGGCTTTGATATCAGGACCTCACAGAATGATTTAGAAAGTTTCCCTCATTTTCTGTTTTTTGGAGGAATTTGAGAAAGTTTAGTGTTAATTGTTTTATAACTGTTTAGCACAAGTCATCACGAAATCATCTGGTCCTGGGCTTTACTTTTAGGGGAGGTTTTCAATGACAGTGTTATCTTGTTACTTGTTTTATGTCTGTTCCAGTTTGTCTATTTCTTCTTAAGTCAGTTCACTCACTTGAGATTCAAAGATACAAATACATTGAAAAGAAAGGATGGAAAAAGATATTTCATGCAAATAGTAACCAAAAGAGAGCTGGATGGCTATAATAAAATCAGACAAAATATACTTTCAGTCAAATATTGTTGTAAGAGACAAAAGGACATCAAATATTGATAGGGGCACCTGGGTGGCTCAGTCAGTTAAGCATCCAACTTCAGCTCTGGTCGTGATCTCACAGTTCATGGGTTCAAGCCCCACATTGGGCTCTGTGCTGGCAGCTTGGAGCCTGGATCCTGCTTCAGATTTTGTGTCTCCCTCTCTCTCTGCCCCTCCCCAGCTTATACTCTGTCTCTGTTTCTCAAAAATAAATAAAGCATTAAAAAATATTGATAGAAGTGTCAATATATCAAGAAGATATGACAATTATAAACACATATTCACCCGGTAGCAGGCCCCTAAAGTATACGAAGCAAAAATTACAGAATTGGAGAAATAGTTTCAGTTCTACAACAATAGTTGGAGACTTCAATAAGTCATATCCACTAATTAAAAAAATGACATAATAGAACAACTAGATCAAAGATCAATAATGAAATGAAGGCTATAAACCAACTAAATCCATGACATATACAAGACATTTAACTCAACAACAGCAGAATGCATATTCTTCTCAAGTGCCCATGGAACATTTTCCAGATTAGACCATATGTTAGGACACAGAACAAATCTTAGTAAATTTTAAAAGACTGAAATCATACAAAGCATCTTCTCTGACCACAGTGAAAAGAAACCAATAACAGAAGAAAGATAGGAAAATTCACAAATATATGGAAATTAAACAACACACAGGGAAACAATTAATGGGTCAAAGAAGAAATCACAGGAGAAGTTAGAACATACCTTGGGATGAAAACACAATAAACCGGTACTTACAGGATGCAGCAGAAACAGTGCTCAGAGGCGGATTCATAGCCATCAACTATTAATTTAAAAAGAAGAAACATTTAAATCCATAACCTGACTTTACATCTTAAGGAACTAGAAAAAGAAGAGCAGGCTAAACCCAAAGCTGGCAGAGGAAGGAAACAAAGCACAGATTAATGACATAGAGGGGTAGGAAAACCACAGAAAGAATCCATGAACCCAAAAGTTGGTTCTTTGAAAAGAGCAACAGAATGAACAAACCTTTAGTTAGACTAAGAAAAAAAAAGAGAAGAGACTCAGATTAAAGAAAAATGGGGACATCACTGCTGACCTTACAAAAAGAAGAGTACGGTGAACCACTCGACACCAAGGAATTAGATGCAACACACAAACCCTTATAAACACACCCACTACCCAGTCCGACACCCTTGCTAGAGTTCTTCATCCCTAACTATGTCTCCAAGTTTAGTTCCCTTTTATTTCAGCCCAAACGGTCATTTCTTGTGGGGCAGATATATCCACTAATAATGAGCTCTTTTAACTTTCATTTACCTGGAAGTGTCTTAATCTGTCCTTCATTTGGAAAGTGTATGTCTAACATGGGCTTCTTGGTTGGTGGTCTTTTCGGGACTTTAAACACATCATCCCACTGCCGCCTCGCCTCGCATTTCTGATGAGGAATTGGCTATTATTATTCCCACTTGCTGCTTTTAAGATTCTCTTTGCCTTTACCTTTGGATAGTTTGGTGATAATGCATCTTGCTGTGGATGTCTCTGAATTTATTCTACTTGGAGTCCTTTGAGCTTCCTGTATGTGTAGCTTCCTATGTTTCTTTAAATTTGGGAAGGTTTTGGCCATTATTTCTTCAGAATTTTTCCTGCTCCTTTCTCTCTCTTCTTTCTTTTGGAGATTCCTGTCAAGTGTATGTTGGTCTACTTGAAGGTGTCCCCACAGATCTTGTAGTCTCTGTTCATTTATCTTTATTCCTTTTCCCCATCTACTCCTCATACAGGAGTATTTCAACTGGACTGTCTTCGTATTTACTAATCCTTTCTTCTCCTGATCACATGTGTAACTGAGCCCTG
The DNA here is from genome assembly GCF_023721935.1 of Panthera uncia. Classification (NCBI taxonomy): domain Eukaryota; kingdom Metazoa; phylum Chordata; class Mammalia; order Carnivora; family Felidae; genus Panthera; species Panthera uncia. Next base: position 1,779,595 of record NC_064810.1, read on the forward strand.
CTGGTGAAGCTATTGGTTCAGTTATTGTGACTCATTCAATGACCCTAGAATTTCTTTTTGGTTCCTGTTTATACTTCTGTCTCTTTATTGACATTCTCAGTTTGATGAACATTATTCTCTTGGTTTCTCTTAGTTCTTTGTCCACGGTTTTCTTGAACTCCTAGAGTATATTAATAGTTTATTTAAAGGCTTTGTCCAAAAAGTTCAATCCCTGGGGTTTTTCAGGGACATTTTCTGCTAATTACTTTTTTCCCCTGTGAATGAGCCATCCTTTCTTCCTTCTTTGCACACTTCATAGTTTTTGTTGAAAACCAGAGATTTCCAATATTATAATGTAATCATTCCAGGTATCAGATTCTCTCCTTCCCTATAGTTTGTTGCTGCTGATTGTTGTGACCTGTCATTGTGTTTTGTTTAGTGAACCTTCTAAACTATTTTGTAACAACTATACTCTTTGTCAGGTGTGGTCACTGTTCCATTAGCTTAGTGGTCAGATAGTGGTTTGGCAGAGAGTTCCTTGAACACCTGGAACCAAACAGTATTTGCGTCCAGTCTTTGTGGCTGGGCTCTGCTTGTGTGTTGGGCCATGCCCACAACCCTGGGCTGGGCGTTTCCAGCTCTTCACCTCCACTTCCTGCGTTTCAGAGCGGGATGTGCAGCCAGCAGTGAGTGCGTGGGGCCTTCTCAGGTCCTTTCTGAGCATGGGCCCCTCGTGGGCATGTGGGGGGTCTTCTGGACTCGCGGCCATCTGTAGAAGCATTGAAAGCCCTGTTCCCCCAAGAATTTCATTCCCCAGGCTTTCTGTCCTCGGTGTTTTGCCACAACTGATACCCTTTCCCCGGGCGGCAAGGTGTTAAGTTGACAGACACTCTGTGTAGCTCCTTCTCTGCCTTGAAAGAGTTCCGAGTTAGGAGAAAGAAAGCCAAGCCTTTGGTGTGGGCGCCTCCAGAGGCCACTGCACAGACAACCACCCTTCTGGTAGAACAGGGGAACGGGCCCGCTCTCTCCCTCCAGCACCAGGCCCCTCACCGGGACCAAGTCCACCAGGCTGCAGTCGCTTTTGTCTTGATGAAGCATTCCCTTGGTTGTTGTAAACCTTCGGCCATTTCCCACGACCCAGATGAAATTGACTTCCACAGCTTTGCCAGTTTCTTCAGTGTCTGGGGCTGGGGAGCGGGCCCTTAGAGTTCCCTATTCCCGGTCTTTTCTGACATCACTCTCAGTAGGCACACTTTTCAAAAGTCCTTTTGAGGGCACTTGTTGACATCTCTCAGGATTTAAAATTGGCAAACGCTCTGACCTGGAAGTCACTTTGGAACTTAGGTGTGGTGAAAACGCACGCCAGTGCACACAGGCAAGTGGTGAGGACCTCACAGTGCGCTGTTTGTGATAATCAAAAGGAGAGAGACTTTAGATGCCCGTTCTCCTGTTTCTGCAAAAATAACAGACTCTTTTGAGAGAGAAAGAGAGAGAGCAGGAGAGAGGGGCAGAGGCAGAGAGAGAATCCCAAGCAGTCTCCACGCTCAGTGTGGAGCCTGACGTGGGGCTTGATCCCACAGCCCTGAGATCATGACCTGAGTGGAAATCCAGAGTCGGATGCCCAACCAACTGAGCCCCAGAGGCGCCCCTGTTTCTGCATAAATAAAATGGCATATCCACACTTTGGGAGGCTATATGTCTAGGCAAAAAGGAATAGTGAGAAGGTATTATTCTCTATCAAGTTAGCAAAGATAGAAAAACGTGGGCTCCCCCCTCCCCTGTGGGACAGCCCGTACCTGTGCCCACCCCCTGTGGGACGGAGCTGCTTCTACCCACGGCGGGTGGTGGTGTCTTTGTTCCCAGCCCAGGTGGTGCCCACAGATTTCCCCAAGAGCAAATCTTCATACCTGTGATGGTGGCCGGACAGCAGAGCGATGGCCCGAGGTAGACACGGCTGCCGAGTGTCACGTGCAAGAGCCCCCGGTCCCCCAGAGGTGGCGATCTGAGCCCCAGAGAAGAGTGGCAGAGGCCCTTGGGCGCTGGCTGGTGGCCACGTGCTTCCCCTGAGCCCCCATTCCCAGATGAGCTGTGGGTCTCTTCGTCAGCAGAACAGCCACGGGAAGCAGAGGGAGAGGGTGTCAGACATGTGAGGGTTCGCTGGGGGTTATTCTTCAGACGGGGAGTTGCATGGCCTGCCTGACCCCGGGGTTGTGTGGGACTGAGGGGGTCAGCTCCTCGCCTGTCAGGCCCCGAGTGCCCAGGAGGGTCCACGGTGTCTGCCTTTCAGGGCATCCTGGGGACACTTTGGGGGCATTTTCTGGGGGGGCTGCAGGTGTGGCTGGCTCAGGCCTGGAAGGAGTTCACGATGATGGATTCACTGGCTGTGAAAGGGAAAGGCTGGCGTGGCTTCTTCCTGAGTCGAGAGTGGCCTTGGGGCTCAGCAGTAAGCAGGGTCCTACAAGTGACGGCTTAAGTGACACGGGCAGGACCCCGAGGGGAAGCTCGTGGGCGCGTGGCCGGCTAGGCTGCAGGAGATCCCACGACCCCGGGAGAGGGCGGTGAGCAGGGACACAGCCCAAGGTCTTGGGGGGAGCTGGCTGGCAGCCTGTGGAGCCGCTGGTGTGGCACGTGGGGGCTGGGGGCTGGAGGGAGGTCAGCGTGGAGGTCGGGGCTGGTCTGGAGGCCACTTCCTTGGGCGGCCCTTAAATGGCGTCATGGCAGCCAGCCACACGGGTGCCTCTCTGCTGTGTTTTCCCAACTTTGTCCCGGGAGCATCTCTCTGTGGGACTCTCCTCTGGCTGTTATGAACATGTCTGCTTGGAGACCGGTTCTCCAAGTAGGAGAGCTCTTCTGGCTTTGGATAGAAGCCGCAGGCTTCTAGAGCGTTCTGTGCCTACTACGCGGAGAGCCTCCAGTTTAGCCACGGCTCAGGGGGTGGGTCAGAAACTGCCCTCAGCACTACCTTCGGGCCTGGCCCCGGTTCCAGGGGACCCTGCTCAGCTCCCCTCCAGCTGTCTCAACCCCCTGCCTCCGGGGTGAGGGGTCCCGGGGCCAGTAGCAGTGTCTGGCCAGAGCCAGTGACCCCCTTCTAGACCACGCTCACTTCAGTGCCATCCCCCCAGATGCCCACCCAGGTGTCCCCAGGCCTGCCAAGGGCACACATGGGTCCTTCCATGGTGTGCCCAGGGTGCACTCCCCAAGGCCCCAGGGGCCCGAGGGCTGGTAGACGGGGCTTGTGAGGAGCAGTGCGGGGCTGGGAAGAGGAGGGCAAGGCTGCGTTTGCACCCTCACCCAGGGCCCTGACCCTGAGTGTGGGAGAAGTCTGGTCTGTTTCGGGCTGTTGGGCATATGCTTCTCAGTCCCCCTCTGCCAGCGGGGCCCCCGACACCCTGTTTAGCCTGTAGCCTTCTGGTACCTTCCCAGCCACCATGACCACTCTTTGTCTCAGGACTGTCCCAGCTGCAGCACAAAGCACATGACAGAGGCCAGCTGGTGGTCGGTGGGGACAGCCACCCCTGCTCAGGTGTGTGCCAGGCTTGGATCCGCCGTGGCAGCCAGGAACTGCCCCGTGGGCAAAGACTGACAGGTGCCCTCGGGTGATCGGAGTGCGGGCCCTATGACAGCCGGTGGCAGGGTGGCCCTTTGGGCGTGCACCATCCACACCACTTGGGCCACGTCACTCAGACCCAGAATCCCGTGTCTCCTGTGACGTGTAAACGTGCAGACAAACATCATCCTGGGGCCAAGAGACGCTTCTGTCCCAGAAAAGGAGTTCTGCCGCAGGGCAAAGTTCACGTCTACGAAGTTCTCCCACAAAGGCAGCAGCCGGAGCACCGCCTGGACGGGGCTGGCCGTCCCGTGTGTGGCCTCAGCTTCCTCGTCGTGAGGGGCGTGAAGGGGTCTGAGAGCAGGGACCACAGTGAGATTAGCTCCCGAGGCCTCCTGGTGCCTACAGCTGTGAGGCCCGGAGAAGGGCTGGGCCAGGCCACTGCTTCTTGGGAATACATCCACGGAATGGCAGGTGGGCTCAGAGCGTTCAAGACCGTGCGCCTTGCGGGAGCGACAGGAGAGCCCAGAGGGCCCGGGCAGGAGATGCATACCAGACGGGATCAGCAAACTGGGGCATGGGAGTTTATTAGCACAGCTGCAAGGGGTCTACACGGCTGGATGGACGGAGGCAAGGGGCCTGAGCCAGAAGCACACGGTCGGTGTGGACACATACTGGAAGGGTCTTCACCAGCTGGGCTGGCACGGCTCCAGAGACTGGAGAGAAGCCCGCAGAATCGCAGGTCACGTGTGCAAACCACTCAGGACAAGTGTTCCTAGGGTGGGGGCAGGGGCCGGGGTGGGACAGTCCCGGCCACCGTGGTGGTGACCTCGCTACATATCCCCGCCCTTGTCAGCAGGTGCTCTCACGTGCGGCCAATGTCACCCAGAGGTCAGAGCGCACTGTCACCTACAGCACTCGGTACATCGTGGCCTGACCGGGTCCTCAGTTCACAGGGAGGGCCCTGCACCATGACTCCGTGTCCCTCATAGCCCCCCCGGGCGGAGCCCAGCCTACCAGATGGTGGCCCCAGAGTCTGGCCCGGGACCACCTGGGGGTCCTGCCACCCACCCTCATACTTTGTTTCAAACCTAGTCGATTTCCATGAGAGGCTGGAGCACCGCCTGCCCCGCTCCGTCACCTTTCTGCTAAATGGGTAGAGCCCACGGGAGGACCACAGGGCGACCCCAGGCCCATAGAGGCTGTGAGCCTGGAGCCCCCAGGCCTGCTTGTCTGGGCCCGGTTTGCCCGGATGGGGCAGTGGGTGGAAACGGGCCAGGCCACGACCCGTGGGCAGGTGACCAGCCTGGGAAGCCCTGGGCACCGGGCCCACCGGCACGGAGCTTCCTGGGCCAGGGCGTGAGTCCCACCCGTGGCCCTGCCCACAGGAGTTAGGCCCGCCTCTGGGACTGCTCAGTCCCTCGTTCCTAGAAATGTTTGTGGCTGGAAGAGACCGTGCCTGGGCCAAACCCCGGGGTCCCCGCACCCCCATGAGGGTCAGATGAAAGGAAGCAGATCAGCTGGCAAAGTGAGTTTATTGGGGTACCCAAGGAGGTACTGACAGGTTAGGAGTCGAGGTCAAGTGACCTGAGCAGAGAAAGGGGGAGGGAAGGACAGGTGAC